>NW_019397643.1:34037-51787 GCF_000591075.1 Eurytemora carolleeae | reverse complement strand
ATTTCTAGGGGTTTTTTTTAACAAATTTTCTTTGAAATTAAATTTATTTTGGCGGGGAAGCGGCAAATTTTAAACGGACGCATTAGAAGTACAGCATAATTTCCTAAAAATCATTGCGGACATAATAAAACAAACTTACACTTGAACTGGCTTGAGCAGTGTTTATGCAATTTTTGAAGTTAAAACAAATTTATTTATTCTATGAGATGTGCATGATGAAGAAAATTTGAGGTAAATGGCTGCCATAAAGGGATTGTTTTCTGATATTTAAATACATAAATACAAATATTTATTGCTTCTTGATAACACTACTTTATGAATACCGAGGGTATATAAGGAGGTTTTCTTTGCTTCCAGAATCCGACACTAATAATTTGCGGATTTTTTAATACTTTTTCAGGAATTTTAATCAAATAATTTAATTTTGAAATAAAAAGGTTTAAGCCATCAGGCTGCAAAGAAATAAGGATTAGAACATTTGAATTTGTGGCAAAGTCTCATTTCCTTTATATAAACTGGAAAAAAGCAAATAACAGATTGGGTATTAGATTAGATTAGATTAGATTAGATTAGATTAGATTAGATTAGATTAGATTGGGTATTAGTTAAAAATCTAACTTTGATTTCATTTGTAAAAAAATTGCGATAGTATGTTTATTTACAAATTGTTGAACTATCCCTTTATCTTGAACGATTTTATTCTCAAAATCCAAGTGAGAATAAAATGACGAGCTAATTATGCTAAAACGCAATAAACCCAATTCATGATTCGTTAAATTGTTAAATGCATCGTAAAATATTTTACAGCTTACATGCAATCTGCAGTACACATTCATTAAAGGTAGTGTTTGCGGAATTTCAAGGTATCATTATTGCCATGGCAATATCCGATTCACATTGGTACCTGAAACCTTTATGTGATCAAGTATGTGGAAGATATTGTCGATATTTTAGGTGTAAACTTTTTTTATTCTGATAATTACTTTAATTATGTCTTCCTAGTTGGAAAGCGAATTGCTCAATTCACTTTTGTAGAGAATCTACAAATAAAAATCAAAGTAATCTGTTTTTAAAATGTAATAATTGATATCTAGATACTTGATCAGACAAAGCTTTTAAGGGTACCGTTGTGAATCGATCATTGCCTCGATCTTTACATAGAGGAACACTTGAAATTACGCTTACAGTCCCTTTAAAAATATGAAAGAATACACACATTAAGGAACAAGATTTCAGCCAAATTAGTTAAGGGGTTCTTGAGTTATGATTGGACATACAAAAAGAAAAACATAATTTACTTTTTTTATGAAACAAATTCACTTTGATCGAACCATTTAGCTGAAGCATGAAGGTTATAACGAGAACATAATCTTAATATATTTTAGATATATATTACGAGAACATAATCTAAATATCTTAAATCTTAAAGTTTAGTTATTAAAAATAATTCCCTGGAAAACGATGATATATAATTCATCTAAATAAACATCCAATTAAATTTTACGTACATTGTTTCATTCATGCGTTGTAGATTTTACCGATAAAATAGATATAAATGCATTTTAAAGAATGAATGTAAAAATATTATTGAAATAAAATTGTCAAATACATTCATTGCAAATCTGAAAATTTTCCTGAATAAAAGCTGTATTGCGATGACAAGGAATAGAAAATATAAATAAAAGGACTTCTCTATTTCGTTCTTTATTTTTATGAATAGTTAAATCAAAACGTAATCGAAAACGATATATATTTCAGTTTTTAAACTTCACATTTTAATAATAATATATATATATATATTGTCAATTTCTTAACTCTTTAATTTTTCGGGAACATTTTTTTAATATAGCTTTTGAAAGAAATTTGTTTAATTTCTTTTGATTAAACAGAACAAAAGCAGGTAAATTGATATTCAATTTTACGAATGAATAATTAGTATTGATTAAGTTTAATCGAACGAAAATGTTTATTCATCAATAATTCTTTACACTTTCACAATTAGAGCAGATTGAGTGTCTTCATGAAGTCTGTTAAAAGAGTGGTCAATGATCACGGGAAAGCTTATTTTAAGTTTTAAGGATTTTTCACCGCTATATTACTTTTCTTTTTTAAATATGAGTTTTGCTGAGTCAATTTTTTCATTTTTTGCCCATATTTTGGATAAAAATTCTCTAATTGAAAGGTGGCATGATTTTTAAGACTTTGACCCTTCTAACTCAGTCATTTTGTAACCCTAGACAAAAGCAGTATATATTGTAGCTTTAGTTTTCAAGAAGTATTTGGCAAAATTCTCAACGATTTTTGCGACTTTGGATCACTTTGAATTGAACATTTTAGATACATTTTGTTTTGCTGTTCCCAAATTCTTAGAAAGGTAATTTAAGATCTAAAATTTTTTAAATTTTAATGAAAGATGTTGTAGATAACCTTAGATAATCGATTTGACACCCTAGATTCATTGCCTCAGGAGTGGTTATTTAAATTCATGGCTGGTCTGGATTTTTGATAATTTAAAAAATATATTTCTTCAAAAATGTAACATAAGATTTAAAATTTTTTTTTGAAAATTTTGATTTACAAGGTTAAATTACTATAGCAAACGGCAGCAGCAACAAAAAGAATTGCCAGGCTGTCCTTGACATTTCTTTCAAAAGATATTGAAAGGTTTTAAAAGAAACAGAAAATATTACTTATTTTTTTCTATTATTTCTTACCTGTTATAATTTGGCGGTTATGTAGCTTTATATAATAGGATTAGGATTGCAATTTTTAGCCATGTCTACAATTTGGAGTTTATAAAGGTTTACAGTATAATCAGTTATATTCGATTTCTAGTCTAAAATTTTAATTTTGGTTTATGTATCTAAATCTAGGAGTATAGATAGTAGAACTTTAAGTTTAAAGAGACTGTAGACGTAATTTCAAGTGACTCTCCATGCAATAATGCCAACGCCTGATTCACAACGGTACCATAAAAAACTTTAACCTGATCAAAAATGAGGAAGATATCGTCGTTTTATTGACTCGAAAAGTATTTAATTCTGATAATTTTTCCATTGCTTCTTGTCGGCAAGAAATGTGCAAGTCACTTTCGCCGAGAAAACGCAAAAAAAAATAGACAGCTTGAAGAAACAAAAACATGGATGGCTCATTCATACTTAATCAGACAAAGGTTTTAAGGGTACAGTTATTAATCAGGCGTTGCCATTTTTGCTTTGAGGCACGAAGGGTCACTTAAAATTAAGCTTGCACTCCCTTTAATGGAATCCAAGTAGATTAAGCTTGCACTCCCTTTAATGGAATGCAAGTACATTTCTTATCGTGAGTAATATCTGAATGTGAATCCGTTGGATCACATATATTTTCTCGTATGTTGTAAAGATTTTAGCATAGACTTGAAAGAATTAGCTTCTACAATTCATCTTTCTTTCACACATTGTAAAAATAAGGAGGGAGGAGGGAGGAGGGAGGTTTCTTTTACATCTGTGGTTTCATCTCTTATCCTTTCTTTTAAATCTGTGGTTTCATCTCTTATTCTTTCTTTTAAATCTAGCGTTAAATGATCTGATTACCAATAATTATCTTATAATTAAACTTTGAAGAATAATTAAAACTTTTCAGAATCCTGCACAGAGATTAGTAGAGACTAGCAGCGGCTAGTCGAGACTAGTAGAGACTATCAGAGACTAGCAGCGACTAGCCGAGACTAGTAGAGGCTATCAGAGACTAGCAGAGATTATAAGAAACTAGCAGAGATTATTAGAGGCTAATAGAGTCTCGCAGAAATAAGTAGAGACTAGCAACGACTAGCCGAGACTAGTAGAGATTATCAGAGACTAGCAGAGGTTATAAGAGACTAGCAGAGATTATAAGAGGCAAGCAGAGTCTAGCAGAAATTAGTAGAGACTAGAAGAGACTATCAGAGACTATCAGAGATTATAATAGACTAGCAGAGATTATAAGAGGCTAATAGAGTCTCGCAGAAATTTTTAGAGACTAGCAGCGACGAACCAAGACTAGTATAGATTATCAGAGACTAGTAGAGATTATAAGAGACTAGCAGAGATTATAAGAGACTAGCAGAGATTATAAGAGACTAGCAGAGATTATAAGAGACAAGTAGAGTCTAGCAGAAATTAACAGAGACTAACAAAGTCAAGCAAAAATTTTCAGAGAGTAGCAGAGACCAACAAAGACAAACAGAGACTTTTAAAAACTAGGAGACTCGCAGGAAAACTAGCCGAGACTTGCAGGAAAAACAAACAGACTAAAAGAGTCAAGCAGAGACAAACAAAGACTATCAACAACTAGCAGGAAAAACTAACATCAAACATAGAGACTAGCATAAACTACCATAAGAGACAAACAAAGAAAACAGAGACTAACAGAAAATAAAGCAGAGACTACCGGAGACAACAGAGACTAAAAGAAACTCAGAGATAAGCACATAGTATAAAGGACTTGCCAAAACCAACAAAGTGATAAGCAGAGACTAACATTAGTAGAGACTAACACTGTGCAGTGTACACTGTGTACATTTTCTGTAATTGAGCATGCTATGAACTCGAAGAAGTCTCTGTTAATCTCTAGTTTCGCTTCCCTAATCATTATTTCAAATATTTATTTGCACGAAAGCTTGGAATAATACTTCCAAGAATTCAGATCTTGTTTTTTCCACTAGTTGATGAATTCTTAAATTTAACTCTTTTTGCTTTTTTAAGATTAACAAAATTATAACGAAGGAAAGAAAAACAGAATAAAATTTTGAATTATTTATTTTTAACAAGAAATAAATACAAATTATGGAATAATGATGATAAACTAAATTCTGATGATCGTTGGTCAACCAGTATAATTAGTTTAATGATAGAAATAATAATAATGATACCATCATTCGATCAAAATAATCAAATATGTAGAGTAGAATATATGTTTATTTTCAGTTTTTCATAATTATATCAAATTATTTTCCGATTTGTAATAACAGTTATTTTAAAACATTAGTAGCTTTTTTTTGTATTTTCACAAATATGTTTTTGTTTTACTTGGCCCTGGTAACTGTTGGGGGTTAATCCAGTAATTACCTCATTTAAAATACCATTTAAAATATGCGATTCACAATGGTAGCCCTTAAACATTTATTTTATCAATAATAAGGAGGATATCGTTGTTTTTTCTAGTTTAATTGGTGTTTCTGATGATTTCTTCCATATTGTTCCTGACGATTTCCTCCATATTGTTTCTGACTTTTTCCTCAATATTGTTTCTGACGATTTCCTCCATATTGTTTCTGACGATATCCTCCATACTGTTTCTGATGATTTCCTCCATATTGTTTCTGACTTTTTCCCCAATATTGTTTCTGACGATTTCCTCCATATTGTTTCTGACGATTTCATCCATATTGTTTGTGATGATTTCCTCCATATTGTTTCTGAAGATTTCCTCCATATTGTTTCTGACGATTTCCTCCATATTGTTTCTGAAGATTTCATCCATATTGTTTCTGACGATTTCCTCCATATTGTTTCTGACTTTTTCCTGAATATTGTTTCTGACGATTTCCTCCATATTGTTTCTGACTTTTTCCTCGATATTGTTTCTGACGATTTCCTCCATATTGTTTCTGACGATTTCCTCCATATTGTTCCTGACTTTTTACTCAATATTGTTTCTGAAGATTTCCTCCAAATTGTTTCCGACTATTTCCTCCCATATTGTTTCTGACGATTTCCTCCATATTGTTTGTGACAATTTCCTCAATATTCTTTCTGAAGCAGACATGCCCAAGTTACTTTAAAGTGAAACCAGAATTGAAAATAATCAACTTTCAAAGAAAATAAAAGATATCTCATGCTTTTTTAATTCGATAAAACTTTTCAGGGTATTGTTGTGAATCGGTAAACATACCACTCTATGAATGAAGAGTTAATCAAAATTATGTAAAAAGTCTCGTTTGATATACACCATTACCAATATTCATGAAAATAAACCCCTCATTTAAAAAATTTCGAGTTTTGAATTTTTTTTTTTTACAGAAATTCATAAAAATGTTACAGAAAACATAAAAGCGTAATTTTAGGTTGTCATTACTCAAACATTACAAAACATGCATACATACATACATACATACATACATACATACATACATACATACATAAATACATACATACATACATCCATACATACATACATACATACATACATACATAGGGAACTCAGGGAATCTATTATTCTATGTAAATAAACTCTGTGATTTCATCTCTTATCCTTTCTTTTAAATCTGTGATTTCATCTCTTATCCTTTCTTTTAAATCTGTGATTTCATCTGTTATCCTTTCTTTTACATCTGTGGTTTCATCTCTTATCCTTTCTTTTACATCTGTGATTTCATCTGTTATCCTTTCTTTTAAATCTGTGATTTCATCTCTTATTCTTTCTTTTAAATCTGTGGTTTCATCTCTTATCCTTTCTTTTACATCTGTGGTTTCATCTCTTATCCTTTCTTTTACATCTGTGATTTATCTCTTATCCTTTCTTTTAAATCTGTGATTTCATCTCTTATCCTTTCTTTTAAATCTGTGGTTTCATCTCTTATCCTTTCTTTTACATCTGTGGTTTCATCTCTTATCCTTTCTTTTACATCTGTGGTTTCATCTCTTATCCTTTCTTTTAAATCTGTGGTTTCATCTCTTATCCTTTCTTTTACATCTGTGGTTTCATCTCTTATCCTTTCTTTTACATCTGTGGTTTCATCTCTTATCTTTTCTTTTACATCTGTGGTTTCAACTCTTATCCTTTATTTTAAATCTGTGGTTTCATCTCTTATCCTTTCTTTTAAATCTGTGGTTTCATCTTTCATCCTTTCTTTTACATCTGTGGTTTCATATTTTGAATTTAGAATCTAAATATCTCTCTACTTGTGTTACTAGCCCTCTTACTTTAATTTCATCTTTTCAAGATCTTTGAGAAAAGTTTTGAATGAATTTGGTTAATGCAGAAACTATTCAAGCTTTTAGAGGAAAATAATGAATACTTTATACATAGAAGAATAGAATAGATAGTATTCCAGTGAATAGAAGAGATAGTGAGTAGTGGTGAGTTAAAGGAGGGCATATGGAACCCTGGTGAGTTAAAGGAGGGTATATGGAACCTTGGTGAGTTAAAAGAGAGTAGATGGAACTCTGGTAAGTCAAATGAGAGTAGATGGAACCCTGGAGGGTTTAAGGAGAGTAGATGGAACCCTGGTGACTTAAAGGAGAGTAGATGGAACTCTGGTAAGTCAAATGAGAGTAGATGGAACCCTGGAGGGTTTAAGGAGAGTAGATAGAACCCTGGTGAGTTAAAGGAGAGTAGATAGAACCCTGGTGAGTTTCCTAACCTATCTACCTACCTAACCTATCTACCTACCTAACCTATCTACCTGCCAAACCTATCTACCTACCTAACCTATCTACCTACCTAACCTGTCTACCTACCTAACCTACATATATAATCGTAGGAATACATTAAATGATCAATATTTTGAATAGATTTGTGTAAATATCTGTAAATAAGTAGATATATTGTATATGAACAGAATAACATGTGTCTATGTAAATTACAAACAAATTAGAGATAAATTACAAATAAATTACAAATAAATTACAGTTTCCTGCGGTAATCGCTTCAATTATATGTTTACTGCTGCTCTTCACGTTATATACAGAGTGTCCCGAGAAACATGAAAATTAAGCTTTGATATTATTTAACTGTCGTCTTTGATTCACGCGGCACTTTTTCCTAGTATTCCATAGTTTAAGCAATTACTAACAAAAATTTTTAATTGTACCTTAGAACTAAAGTGATACTTTAAGAAATAGGTCCATAATTCAATTGATCAAATAAAATAAAAAATAAAAATGAATTCCAATAAGCGACTTTAATTTACACGTTTTTATCCACGATTCACATAGAATTATCATTTTCGACAATTTTCACATAATTTATTGTATTATTATAGTTGTGAGTAAAAACAGAGTCAAAAATCAATCATTCTTACAGTTATTATGCAACAATTATTTATTAGAGAATAAAATATGTTTGAAAATGTATGTGAACATGAAACATATATAACATAAAATGATCCAAGTCATCAATATTCCGTGTTTTAGGCCTAACTATCAATTTGATTGTTTTCTCTGCTGCAGTAAACTTAATCTAATTTGTTGTCCATTAGATATTTATAAGCAATACTAAATTATATTTGAATGCTTAAAGAGACAGACCGGCAATGTAAGTTAGTTGAACTGAGTATGCTGTGTTGTGGACAAATTCTTTAGGATTCATTTGAAACTTTTTAAAAATCTGGAAATCCTGAGTTTGAGCGCAAAGTCGACGTTCAAAATCGTACTTTTGGATAGGAACGTTTTCAGAATTTTTATTTTTAATTATCAAATAACGAGGACAAAAAATGTAATCAAAATTCTACATTTAACTAATTAGTTGTTTAGGAACAGGTTGAGAAAATAAAAATTAATCTTATCATCAAAAATAAGTAATCTTATTCAATTATTACTTTCTATAATCTCTCTTTAATCACAAAGATTTTCTGCAGATTTTCTGGAATTTTTATTGAAAAGACAACATTTGAAGAATTTGAAGAAATCAGCAAGCAAATTCATGGAAAATAAGAAATTCAATATTATGAAGAAAAAGGAAATAATTAATTCTAACTTTGAATTATTGACAAATTTCTTTTGAGAAATATGTTCCTAAACATCTAATTAGTTTACAACAGAATTTTTACTACATTTTTTGTCGTCGTTATTTAATAATTTAAAAAAAATCTATTCTGAAAAAAAATTTGAACGTCGACTTCGCGCTCAAACTCAGTAATTATGCATCGTGGAAACTTTTTATATGTCTCAAATGAATCCTAAAGAATTTGTCCACAACATTGCAGTGCATACTCAGTTTATCTATCTTACAATGCCGGTCTGTCCCTTTAAAGGGAATGCTGTCGTTGTTATTTTATTTGACCTTAATTTAATTAGAGGACTGACAGATTCATAACGGTATCTATATGAACCATTATCTAATCAATAATGTTGGAGATAACGTCGTTTTTTCTAGCTTGAAAAGTGTTTAAATCTTATATTCTTTTTCTGTAGCAAAATTCACTAGAAAATTTTGTAGAAAACCCAAAATTGAAAAAAATTAGGTTTTAAATTTCCTAATGCATACTTGATCAAACAGAGGCCGAATTCAAAAAATTTGAGCCGCGGCTCAAATATGAGACGTGGTTCAAATATGGTTGTTCCACTTGAAATTGTATTCAAAGTTGCTTTATCTGAATAATTGAACAGTTCTTTGTTTTGTTTTTGAGAGTTAAAATAATGTCTTAATTATTTATTATTTTGAAAACCCAAATACCCCTTTCTTTTGATAATGTATTACCGTAGTTAAAATCTTCGAGAATAAATCTGGAAGTTTAGGTTAAAAGATCTGAGACGCTTCTTGACTCTGATAGTATTATAACCGGACCTGCTAGCATGGTGTGCCCTTTTTCTGTTGGTCTAACAAGTACTAAAATATAAAGAATGGCGTCGGTATATTTTTATTATTATTGTTCTATGTGCTGGTGCAGGACTAAGCAAACTGATGTTAATCTTCTATGATTTAAATTCAAGGTATGTCGTCTGTTATTCTTGGGGTTGATCACTTTATACCAACAGAATCCTTTCCACAGCTGTGAAGTAAGCTTCATAAAAAATATATTCTGTTTATCTTTTCCAGGTTTATGGATGCTTAGAATTACAAAAAAAGATATTATTTTCGTAAAATTTTGAAAATCTACAAAATTTTTTGAAAGATTGAGCAACTATTAAAAGTTGAAATAGAAGGGGAGCGAAGCCTTGTATTTAAAAGATTATTTTAGGTGGTTTATATTAACCAAATTCTTTCCACAGCTGTGAAGTCAGCTTTATAAGAATATGCTTTGTTTATTATTTTAAATTCTGTTAGATAACGGGTTGTAGCAAAGTATAAAATTGAAATGAAAACTAAGAAAAAGGTAAATTTACCTTGTTATGTTTTCGCCTGGTCAAATCCGTATACTCCTGTCTTTCCTAATTTTTTCCTCCTTAAATACTCGCCTTTCCTCCTTTTTCTCCTTAATCATTCAAGACCCCCTTTCACTTTATTTATTTCTCCTTTCACTTTTCTCTTGTCTAAATTTTCTTTTTCCATCATCTTTTCTCATTTTCTCTTTCCACTTTTCATTTTTCCATTTACTACCCCTTCCATCTGTCTATCCATCCCCTGCTGCTTGTTTTTTCTTCTTCTACCTACAAGTAAAGGTTTGCATGTTCTCAGCTATGTTTTTACAATTTAATTGCTGCGGCCGTCTATATTACGAGATAAAGCTTGAAGAACAGGGTGCCAAAAAAACTCATAGAATAAGGATTTTGAACGTACAATTATTGCGCTACAACGATATGATATGATTGGGAATACAAATTTTATGCATTATTTTATTTTTTTTTTGCACCCTGTATATATGCATTCTATCTTTAAACCTAATCGCTAAGACTATATTCTCATTAAGTAGGAAACAGCGGCTATATAGTTTTATCTTACCATACACATAGATCACAGAGAACACAGGATTACAGAGGTTTATCATCCCATACTGATAGATTAAAGAGGATACAGGATTATAGAGATTCATCTTTCCATACTCAACACAGAGGATACAGGATTACCGAGGTTTAACTGTCCATGCTCAGAGACCACAGAGGATACAGGATTTGAGAGTTACGGGGAAAAAAGTGCAATGTAAACTACTCTTATCTCTCTCTGTTATCTTATTTACTCTGAGTAGAAAATGTTCTTTTGAAAAGATTTTTCTTCAATATATATATTTAATGACTTCTTTCCGCTGGAGCCTACAGGTTGAAAAGGAACTGTTTTTTAAACAAGTATTTTCAAAGAACTCCGCTTTTTTGAGCTTTCATAAAAATTGCATTCTGTATATTTGAGTGAATAGGGTCGGATGAATAGAGTATTTATTCTCCGCTGTATTCTAATCTATTCTTGGTGTATGGAAAATAAAGTTTCTATTCAGACTATTCAGCATTCAGTTCAGCGTGTATACATTCAAAACTTTCGGGGGGAGGGGAGGGGGGCACAGTTCAAAATTTGGGAGTTAGGAGGATTTTTAGATTCTTAATTAGTTATTTGCTCAATAAAGATCACAAGAATCTCCCTGGGGGGGAGGAAGCATGTAGTATTTTCTCAATAAAGATCACAAGAATCTCCCTGGGGGGGGAGGAAGCATGTAGTATTTTTTCTATAACTTAAAAAGTATTGGTCTGAGGCTGTTGAAGTTTTCTGACTTTTCTAAATACCCATACCATACTTTTTCCTGTAACAAACTAGATCTTCGTTTCGACACACTTTCAGTTTTCAGATTTTGATAAATATTAGCTTTTTGGAAAGCCTACGACATAAGAAAATGCATCACACAAGTGCTGCAAAGAAATTTTGCAAATTATTTGCAAACAACCCGTCAAAAGAAATTTGCACATTCTTAGTTTTTCTTAATTACAAATCAGGTTATTTTAAATTTGGCAAAAATATTTGCATAGTTAAAATGGCATAGTCAAGGGCTTCTCAAAAATGTAAATTTTATCATTTTTGGACATTTTTACTATATAACTGGATTTGCAAAGAAAAAATCCATTTTTGCAAATTTGCAATTTTTTAAAGATTCTATAAGTAAAGCATAAGAGCTTTATAATGATGTATCATTTGTCATATTAGGAACACATAAAACATATATTAGGCTGTAATATAATATAATTAATTTAAATTGAAATAAATTTGATTTATTCAATGTTAAATGGAGATTCCGGCGTATTTCAAACGGAGTAGTATTATAAAGGAGGTAGGAATGACATTTATATTTAAGTGTGTTTTTTTACAGGTTTAACTTGGGTCAGACAAAAAAATCAACCTCAAAATAAAAAAATGTAACAGTCCCTTTAAGTAATGACAATGAAGACCACAGGAGGGCAACTTGACAAATTAACTCGACCATGAAATGAGACCAAACAATGAAATCAATCACATTTTTTAATGAATTTTCGCTGAACTTTGCTGACGTACAATGTACACTGTAAAATATGTCTATACTTATATGTACATATTTTGATCCTAGTTTTAAAGGAAAATATCTGATAAATAAAATGTTTATGGAACTGTGGTTATAATTTTAAGCGAATGGCCCACTATTTAAACACTGGCATGCCACTTTTAAAGAGAAGCCACAATGGACAATTATTTAATTTCAAAAAGAGAAAAATGGATAGCTCTGCATTCTTGATCACATCCAAGGTTTTGAGATAAAGTTGTGCAACGGACGGACATACCTCTCTAATAATTGAGGCTCACTTGAAATAAACTTTACAATTCCTTTAAAGGAAGGGGTTTACAGAAAAGAGATGTTTTTGCGTTGATAAAATGGTTTACAGCGTAAATGTAGATTAATTAAAATGATTTAAATGGTTTGAAGGAACATTTCAGAATAATAAAGATAAATAGGTAAAATTGGGATTAAATCATTTCTGTATAGGGTGTCCCACGAAACATGACAGTTGGTAAAAAGTTTAGAATGTCGTCTTCAATATGTTTATTTCGGTAAAAAAAATTTACTTCGAAATGAATTTTACTGTAACATATATTTTTTATGATTATTTTTAGTATGAATTAACAACTAAACAAATTATGGAAGAAGAAATTTAAAACTGTCATGTTTCGTGGGACACCCTCTACTTTAATTTAGTAATCATTCAGTTTTTCCTTCTCTTTATTCCCATTCATGTGCACTGTGCAAGTCTTTCATTCTTTTTTAAATCTCATTTCAATCTCCATCAGTTCTATTTTGGTCCGATTGATCTATTTAATGTTTCATTGCTTCCTATCAAACTGTATTAATGTCAGCTCAATAGTTCACAAAAACATTCATTTAAAATATATTTACAACAAAATCCTCAAAAACGTTGTCTTTTATAAAAGCTTTTTAAAAAAAGATAAATTAAAAAAATCTAATTTCAAGTGACCCTACAACGGTACCCAGTTTTTAAAATTGTAAACATTTTAGGATACCGTTGTTTATCAAACATCGGCAATTTTCCATGGAAGGTCACTTGAAATTACGCTTACAGTCCCTTAAAATTTAAACAAAAATTCACTTTGTATATTTTCCGTTGGTGCATTCACAATTTTTTTTTTCCTAAATACAATCTCTAGATTATTTTTAAACTGCGAAACGTATAAAAAACTTCCTCCCCCCCCCCCGCTCCCCACTTCGTGAGGACTAAAAGGGGTTTCTCTAAACAGTAATAAACTTTTTCCCAAATTGGATAATTTTGACCTAAATACTCGTTTTACGACCCCTTGGTTCCGAACTCCTAAACTCTAAAAATTGAATTAGAAAAATTAGAATTTTCTACTTTCAGTGTTTTCCCGTATTTCTGAACAACTCCGCTAGGGACATATTGGGATATCTGTTCGGTTACACTCTTGTTCTATACTTGATTTATGTTTCCGAACTGTTAACCCGATGTATACATTTCAGCGCTAGAGGGTTGAAATGAAAGAAAAGCGTCAGGGTTGGCTGGCTAAGATTAGATCTGGTTAGATTAGGTTAGATTAGGTTATTATCTAGGAATTAAACGCCGTCAGCTAGAGTTGGACCCGTAGCAAGAACTGAATTATATTCTTTCCTATTCCTTTCTAATACATGCATATTGAAAAATAAACACAGGATTGTGGGTCCTTTCGCCTCCAACCCCCCTCCCCTTACCTCGCCCATCACAATTCTCCCATAAAAAAAAACACCAGAAAGGTGAAAAGCGAGTTTTGTTTTAAACCCCTGCCCCTTCCTCTTAACAAATTTTGAAAAAAGTTCATTTTTAGTCATCCAACTCATTAAATCAAATTTAAATTTCTATTTGTAACCTGATAGTGTAAACCTTTGATATTTCAAAGTTATGTAGACTATTGGATCCAAAAGGGTTCATAGTTTTAAATATCAAAGGTCTATATGCACTCCTGTATGCCGGTCCATTAGCGCCTGATCCAATCAGGGTTTAGCCATGTGTTTGATGTCTATTCTGAACCAATAGAAATAGTTTTGCGGTAACATCTATCTTTCTATCTATCTTATAATCCAATCAAAGTTATGGATCCTTTGATCAGCGCTATCAGTAAATGTAAATAGTTACTTCTACCAAAACTATAGTCTATGGATTTGATGGAAAAGGTTGTGGCAAAGATTCGATTCCTTTTGCCCACAAGCTATGCTTCACTCTAGTATGGCAGCGAGTCCATTAGCACCTGATCCAATCAGGGTTCAGCCATGTGTTTGATGTCTATTCTGAACAAATAGCAATTGCATGGCGGTATTATCTATCTTTCTATCTATCTCATTATCCAGTTAGAGATAAATCCTTATATCGGTGCAACAAAATGGAAATATTTATACTTCTACTGAAACTATAGTGGCTTTGCAGTCTTATTTGCAACGCAAATAAGTTAAATTTAACTTTTTTATCATTTAAACAAAAGAGTCAACATTTTTCCGTCCCATTAGTTTCAAGCTTTGCCCTTTAAACACTAAAATATAGTTAACACTGACTTTAGGTCATTGAAAACTATTAATTATCTGAGATGTATTTGCAACGAAGAAAAATAGTTAAAAAGGGGGAAAAGGAGGACCGGTGAAAATAATGCCCGATGGGGAGTGTTAAAAAGTAACACCTGTGTACATTGTGTGAACGCAAAAGGTGTTCAAAAGGGGTAGGGGCGGTGTTGAAAAGGAAATACATGTTCACACCTGGTCTACCCGAGACATAGATTTGGCAAAATATAATTTGTAAATATCAAATATCTAGCTTTACACATGTACAATGTGTATTGAAGCAGCATATGCATATACACGGACAGTGTGTCCCGAGAAACGTAATACTGCAATTTACACACAGGGTGTCCATCATGATATTGAATAGTTAACAGTTTATACTTTGGCGTTTTTTTTAACAAGACTGATATATTAAATTGATAAATAGTATATTCAGATATGAGCGAAAATATATGGAAAAACCAAATAAAAAGCTAAGCAAAATCTATCTTTTTTTCTTATATTTCTCTTATGATAAAATAGCAAACATTTCATAATCTTGAAAATGTTTGAACCTTCACAAGTTCACAGTATATGTGTGGTCACGTGGTGCCTTGAAAAAGCCTAACAAACTGAAACGTTTTGGTCAAACTAACCTATTTATTATCTATTAGTACTTAAATGGGTGTTATGTATTTTCCCAAAGGAATTTTCCCAAGGGCGACATCCTAAGTGACAATTTACCAAGTGACAACTTCCCAAAGGCGGCTAGAAGTCTAGGGGACCGAGCGCTGCGACTAGGACAGGCTTGGGAAGTTGTCGCAGGAGAAAGTTCACATTTGGGATCTTGCCACTTAGGAAGATACTCTGAATTGGGAAGTTTTCAAAACGCTTTTGGGAAAGTACCTATCATTCTAAACGTATTACAACGTCTGAATTACAAAAAAACATAAATAAGTAAAATCATAGGTGAAGGCTCTTTATACTTTATACTCTAATCTACAATACTTTGATTCTAAATGTAAATTTAAAATCCCCCCCCATCACTCATCCCCCCCTCTCTCCTCCAATCTCCTATTAATTTTCCCTCAGGCAATCATCATTTTATAAAGATATTTTTGGCTTTTGATGGACAAGATAGACAAGATGGACAGGACGGTCAAAATATAAATTAAAAACTAAAACGTATTTTATTTGTTAAAAAGAATTTCAAATTTTATTTATAAAAATCTAACATTTTGTTTTCAATAATAGAATGAATAAAAACCATTGAAAAGAAATAAAAGAAAGATAAAATTGTCATGTATTCATATCTGAATTATTCAGAAAACCGTGATCTTAGACCCTCAATTCACACCGGACTAACCAGAGTTAGAGGCATTCGGTTTCTTCGATTTGAAATCATACACGTTTTGGTCTATAATTAAACAATCTTTAAACTTACGGATTTGTTTGTTTTATACTTTTTATTCAAAATGTATATGCCGACAAAATAGTATTTTAGAAAAAAGGCTAAAAAATGATGTTTATGTTTATTAGCACAAATTGTGATCGAAAGTTACAGTTTTCTGGAATATTGACAGAACCGTTAAATCCACGTGAATTGTGAAATAGAAAAACCAATCTATCTCTATCATCCATCAGGAAAGGCAAATAAGTTACTCCTTTTATTTCAGTGTCAAAATAATACTTTCACGCCAAAAATACATACAAAATATATACAAAATATAACAAAATACATGCAAAATATATACAAAATATATACATAATATATACAAAATATATACAAAATACATACAAAATACATACAAAATATATACAAAATATATACAAAATATATACAAAATATATACAAAATATATACAAAATATATACAAAATATAACAACAAAATACATACAAAATATATACAAAATACATACAAAATATACACAAAATACATACAAAATACATACAAAATGCTATTTTTTTGCATTTAAATTTAGCCTGAACATTTTTTTATGATTCAATATTCAAAATTTCATGGTATGTCACAAAAATAAATAATTTAGAAAATAATTTAGAGCTATACTGGGTAAAGCATGATATGGGACAGCCTGTAGTAGAAAAAAACATTTTATAGCTTAATGTTTACTGACCAAAATAAACATAAAATAAGAACGCTCTTAAACCCGGTCTTTAACATTAATGCACAATTTTCATAGATCCTTGGATCTCTGGACTCTGGATCTTTGGATCTCTGGACTCTGGATCTTTGGATCTCTGGATCTCTGGATCTCTGGATCTTTGGATCTTTGAATCTCTGAACGCTCTTAAACCCGGTTGAACGATTTTCATAGCTGCAGTCTGGATCTGTGGATCTCTGGATCTCTGGACTCTGGATCTCAGGACTCTGGATCTCTGGATCTCTGATTCACTGGATCACTTGATCTCTGGATCTCTGGACTCTGGATCTTTGATTCCCTGATTCTCTGTATCTCTGATTCTCTGTATCTCTGATTCTCTGTATCTCTGTATCTCTGAATCTCTGGATCTGGATCTCTGGACTCTGTATCTTTGTATATCCGTACTCTGGATCTCTGATTCTCTGGACTCTGTATCTTTGGATCTCTGGACTCTGGATCTCCGATTCTCTGGATCTTTTGATCTCTGGATGTCTGGATCTCTGGACTCTGGATCTCTAGATCTGCGATTCTCTGAATCTATGAATCGTTGGATCTCTGAATCTCTGGATCTCTGGATCTTTGTAAATGTGTTAATGTCAGGTTTTTTTCTGTAAAATATTCGGGGTGGCCGAATTGAAGAACTCTTTGAACTATAATTTTTTTTTGTAAAATCTCAGTTGTCCTGTTAAAATTATTATGAATTAGATGTCCCTCTCTCTCCTGTCCTGGCTAAATAATCCCAATAAAATATCCTATAATTTGACCGAATTCCATCCCTACGTCAAGGATAGAATTTTGTAATTATATGTAAGATAACACTAATTATATTTTACCATGTATCCTCACTTCCTTTCCATCCGTTCTCTTTTCCAATTAGTTTCTTAGTTTCCTTTCCTCCCCTTCTTCCCTTCCTCCCCTCCT
>NW_019397643.1:16087-32975 GCF_000591075.1 Eurytemora carolleeae | reverse complement strand
CCCCCCCCATCCCCAAACCTCCCCAAACTAATCATATAAACGTCCAAATCTATTTTACAAACCATGGTTCCGTATCCTCATATATAATTACATATCAGATGTTTAGAATGTTTTTCATTTATTCTTATTCAGAACAATTCAATGTTCATTTGTGTTCGTATCTTAGGATTAGATTTAGCTAGAAAGGTTTGAATAACAGCGGATCTCGATCTTACGTTCTATCACTTTATTCAGCAGGTTTGAAACCTAACTGTACATGTAAAATTCAAGATTGGCATGCATAATTCACAATGATACCCGTAAACTTTTGTCTAATCAAAAATAATGGAGTTATCTCTTTTTTTATAAATTCTGTACATTTCTTTTTGATTGCGGTTCTTTTTAAATCTGACCTTTGGATTTCAACATCGAGAGAGAAAAAAAAGACATTTTTAAAATTCAAATCCTTTCGGATATTAACGAAGATTTCTACCATATTTCTTCATAAAAAGGTCTCTCAAAATTACGTATACAGTCCTTTCAGTGAACAATAATCTTTCTTAAGGGCTCAAAAATAAAATTAGACATGTTTAGAAAACCTAATAATTATGCCAAATTATTTTTTTTAAGTTTGAGAGGCAACAACAACAAAATTATGGCTATATCAATTAGAATGTTAATCTCTTGTATATAGAATGTTAATCTCTTGTATATAGAATGTTAATCTCTTGTATATAGAATGTTAATCTCTTGTATATAGAATGTTAATCTCTTGTATATAGAATTTCGGAGATACCATGCTGATTCCATGCGCAGCCCAAGTACATTTGAATTTCCGAGCCGGGTCAACCTTTCCGGTCCCAGTTTGTACTGTGCCGCCCGGACATTGGGTAAATGAAGCAGACACTCAATAGGACTAGCAGGTGCAACAAGGTTGACGCAGTCAGACTTTAGGTTGAATTTACTTTTACTATAGGGTCAGAGGTGCGTGGCTGATTCCCATGTCAGCTTTAATTCAGTCATTTTAAACTAGTGTTGTTTATCATTTCTTAAAAGAATTTAATAAAATTTTCAAGATTTTAAAATTGTATTTTTCTAAGTTTTGCTTTTTTATTTTTGATAATGCAATTGTTATCGTTAGAACACTTTCGTTTTCATTGTTTTTGGATCGTTGTTGGTTTTGTTGTTAGGATATTCAGATTAAACAATTTTGATAAAATTGCTCCGGAGAATAACAAAAATATTTTAAATTTCTAATAATTTTCCTTTTTCATGTTTGTCGTAAAATCAAAACTAGAGGAGCTACTAGGTCACAAAGTCTCCCTAGAGTTTCAGTAGAAGTAAATATTTCCATTGATAGCGCCGATTGAATGATTCATAACTCTGATTGAATAATGAGATAGATAGAAAGATAGATGTTTCCGCCATACTATTTCTATTGGTCCAAAAAAGACACCAAACACATGATTGAACCCTGATTGGATCAGGCGCTAATGGACTCGGCATACAGGACTGCAGCAGTATTGTCGCATGAATTTTACATTTGCCTTCTGTCTAGTTCACAGTGGGCTTTCCTCAGGACGCTGAAACTTCTCGATGTATTTGACTTGATTGATAGTACATTTTAAAAAGTTGGCATAGGAAAATTGGACATCATATCTTAACCCCATGGTGCAGGTTGATTGACCCCCCCCCCTGGGGGTCCCAACCATTTTTAACAGACAAAAATAGCCAAACTGTGATATAATCAGGATCAACTAGGAAGACTTGATTGTTAGTACAGATTTAAATTCTTTAGGATGCGAAGGAAATGAGTTTTTGCCACAAACTCAAATGTTTTAATCCCTATATTTGTTCAACCCGACGTCGTAGACCTTAGATTTTTCAAACTATAAATTCTGATATTTAAAAAAGACTAAGTTTGAAATGTCGAAGGTTTACATCAACAGGCTGCAAAGATTTCGGAACAAGAAAATCTAAATTTGTGACAAAGACTCAATTCCTTTCAAGTTGCCTGACGTAAAACCCTAGTTTTTTTAGCCAAGACACGTTAAACATTAGGTGTATTTAATATTCTGGTCTAAAAGGTATAAAATATACATTTTTTATTTTTGCAATTTTCATACTTCTTTAATTATTAAAGGAACTTAAAGGATTACTTCAGATTAGAGTTAAAGATAGATAGATAGATAGATAGAAGGATAGAAGGATAGATAGATAGATAGACAGACAGACAGATAGATAGATATATAGATAGATAGATATATAGATAGATAGATAGATACAAAAATAGATAGATAAATAGATAGATAGATAGAAAAATAGATATTTAGATAGATAGATATATAGATAGAAGGATAGAAGGATAGAAGGATAGAAGGATAGATAGATAGAAGGATAGAAGGATAGATAGATAGATAGATAGATAGATATATAGATAGATAGATAGATAGAAGGATAGAAGGATAGAAGGATAGATAGATAGAAGGATAGAAGGATAGATAGATAGATAGATAGATAGATAGATAGATAGATAGATAGATAGATAGATAGATAGATAGAGAGATAGATAGATAGATAGATAGATAGATAGACAGATAGAAGGATATAAGGATAGAAGGATAGAAGGATAGATAGATAGAAGGATAGAAGGATAGATAGTTAGAGGAAAGAAGGATAGAAGGATAGAAGGATAGAAGGATAGAAGGATAGAAGGATAGAAGGATAGAAGGATAGAATAATGATCTAGATCTTTTGATGATACAAGATTTAAAAGAATAGATAATTTGATGTAGGAGTAAGGATTAGAAGAAAATTGATAAAGTATTTACTCCAAATAAAAAAATTATATTTTCAGATTTTACTTGTTTTTTTTTTTTAGAAATTAAGTTCAGTGAAAAATGTTCAGAGTTTGACAATTATAAAAAATAAAGTAAAATTTTTTTTTTAGATAGTGAAATTTATCCAAAAATGCTTTTTTTGATGATAATCCATAAAATTATTAACCTAATATTTGCTAATTAATCGAATAACCGTGCATATAAAATTTTTAAATACATCTTTGATTTTTTTAGCTATGAAAACTAGGGGAGGAGGGGGGAGATACTAAAAGCATACCAAAAATTTATTTTGTTAACATTTTCCTTATCTTCTATGTTTATTGTTAAAGTTTAAATGGGCTTACTAAATACTAAATACTAATAGTTCTTAAGTAATTTTTTTCCATGGATGAATATTGAATCATGATGAAAAAAAAACATTTAAATTATATGATGATACAGAGGGATTCAGAAAACTAAGGATTATGCAACTGTCTTGTGATATTATGCGCGACAATATTTTTTTTGGCCATGAATTTTACTAACGCAAGACAGTTGGAAATATAAATTTATTCTATTCTTTTATTATTCTATTTTTATAAAAATCCGCGGAATAAAAAGGAAAACCTGCTTTCCCAGTATAAATGTTTCTTGTTTGCCTCGGAACAAATAAGAAAAAAGGCGGAATGAAAATTCTCTCAAAATTCGATAATATTTACTATTTATTAAAAAGTGACAGAATATAAACAAAAACATTAGAATTTTTTAAAACCATGTTGGACATACAGTACGCCAGCATATATTTTTACACTAAGTTCGCTGTCCGCAATGGTCAGTCAACTTTTTAAAGGACGGAGACATGTGACAATAATAATGCACTGCCATTGGTTGGAGTTCTGGTCACGTGATACGGACGTATAAATAATATTTTCAATTATATCTATTTAAAATAAAAAATGTTTAAATTCAAATAATAATAAAAGGAAACCTAAGTTTTTCAGGCTCCTCTGGGATTTCGTCGTTCTCAAATTGGTTTCGTATTTGCTGAATTTGCTCTGTTTAAAACTGAGAATCTTATACCAAATCTTACATATGTAAGTTTAGGTATACTTTTGACACAGTTTTTTTTATCAATCTCTCGAGACAGTAACATCAGGTCTCTTATAGGTCTCGATCAACTCCTGAAATGCTCAGGTTTCAGTCTATACCCCCTTAAATTTTTTCTTTACAGCCCCTTTAAGCCTTTAGTAGAATGAAATATAGGTAGATATTCTTGCTTTATATTGGAATATTAATTATTGTTAAATGAGGTCGCTTTTTGCAGCATAGACCAGGACGAAAACTGACAGAATTAATTCATTTTTACATAAGGTAGAAAAACGCTTATATCTTCCCCATAGTTTCTTAGATGAAGGTTTAAAGGGAACATTTGGGAATTAGACATGTTAGTGTTATAATCTTTAAATGCAGAGGATGTCCAAACACGAAAAGACATTCAAAAAAATTTAATTTCAGGTCGTCTTCCTCGTCCACGGTTTTATGGTTCTCACTGTGTATATATATGTATGTATATATATGTATGATGTGCATAATACTATTATCATTGTGATTTTTTTCCATCATCATATTCGCTGCTAAATATTACAATAGAATTCTTTTTGCTCCACAAAATGGCTGTTTTTCACATTTGGTCCTAATTGTACCAATACTGTGACGAATTCATGTGTAGTGTTTCTTTTTCAGCCATATTTAGTGATTCACCCTGCACCAGATGCATGCTTGTACAGGGTGTACCAATACACATGGGAATTGGAAAATGACATCAATATCGTCTTTGATTTCCGATAATTGATAAATGTGTATTAAAAAAAGTTTGAAAGTCTAATGAGCTTTCCAAAATGAGGTCTACCTTATTTATTTGTATCTTAAAAATTGACGGAGATAATGAACATTTAAACATTTAAAAAAACTGGAATCTGGAGAAATTTACAAATATCTCCGTCAATTTGAAGGTAAAAAATGGTAGACCACGTTTTGGAAATCCCTAGACTATAGTAGTTTTCGGTGTTAGATGTTTTAGGTGAGATACTACAAAATTCTGTTTTCGAAATAATCCCGCGTGGAACAAAGACGATATGGAAGTCGTCATTGAATTCCCATGTTTATTGGGACACCCTGGATAATGGAAATATGGTGAAAAAAAACTGGGATTGTATTATGAATAGCATATCCTTGTCTGAATGCGAAGCGAATTTCCAATTCTCGCAACTATTTGCCGGACAAAAAAGCGTTTATTGGATATGCACTATAAAGAATTTATATCCTATAGATGTATAGATGGGGGTAGGGGGGGGGGAATGTATTTGAATAACATAAAGGTTTCTTATCACTACTATTGTCAGGGCTAATAAATGTTTCTTTTGTGTCCAATAATCCGTGTTAATGTGGGATAAGAGTCCGGTTAATGTTTAGCACGGTACTCGGAGTGTATCCGAGACAAGAACCTGGTGTGAACCTAAGCTTAGTAATCTATAAGCTGATATATCTTTATAATACCTATTGTTCTCCATAGAGTAATATCAGGGGCGCCAGACATTTAAGGGCCTACAAGGGGATCAAGGGGTCCCATAAAGGCCTCATACAGTACACACCTGTTATTCCTAATCCTTTGATCCTTTACTAAAAAAAGTTTTTTTAATTAAGATGATCAAAGAGGTTTAAAGATACCCCAGGAGGTTTAAGGATACGCCAGGAGGTTTAAAGATACTTCAGGAGGTTTAAAGATATCACAGGAGGTTTAAAGATACACCAGGAGGTTTAAAGATACCCCAGGAGGTTTAAAGATAATCCAGGAGGTCTAAAGATATCCGAGGAGGTTTAAAGATACCCCAGAAGGTTTAAAGATATGCCAGGAGGTTTAAAGATACCCTAGGAAGTTTAAAGATAACCCAGAAGGTTAAAAGATATCCCAGGAGGTCTAAAGATAACCCAGGAGGTTTAAAGATACCCCAGGAGGTTCAAAGATATCCCTGAAGGTTAAAAGATACCCTAGGTGGTGTAAAGATAACCCAGGAGGTCTAAAGATATCCCAGAAGGTTTAAAGATACCCCAAGAGGTTTAAAGATACACCAGGAGGTTTAAAGATACCCCAGGAGGTTCAAAGATAATCCAGGAGGTCTAAAGATATCCCAGGAGGTTTAAAGATACCCCAGGAGGTTTAAAGATATCCCAGGAGGTTTAAAGGTACTCCAGGAGGTTTAAAGATATCCCAGGAGGTTTAAAGATACCCCAGGGGGTTTCATTATACCCGAGGAGGTTTAAAGATACCCCAGTAGATTCAAAGATAACCAAGGAGGTTTAAAGATATTCCAGGAGGTTTAAAGATACTCCAGGAGGTTTAAAGATATCCCAGGAGGTTTAAAGATACTCCAGGAGGTTTAAAGATACCCCAGGAGGTTTAAAGATATCCCAGGAGGTTTAAAGATATCCAAGGAGGTTGAAAGATACTCCAGGAGGTTTAAAGATATCCCAGGAGGTTTAAAGATAACCCAGGAGGTTGAAAGATATCCCAGGAGGCTTAAAGATACTCCAGGAGGTTTAAAGATACCTCAGGAGGTTTAAAGATACCCCAGGAGGTTTCATAATACCCGAGGAGGTTTAAAGATACCCCAGGAGATTCAAAGATAACCAAGGAGGTTTAAAGATATCCCAGGAGGTTTAAAGATACTCTAGGAGGTTAAAATTATTGCAGGAGGTTTAAGAAACCCAAGTAGGTTTAAAATATTGCAGGAGGTTTAAGAAACCGAAGGAGGTTTAAATATTGCATGAAACCATGTTTATGTTTTTGTGTATAAAGATTGAGCTTGTTTAATAGTATTCATGTATTCTACTGTATATTTATTTTCGATATACATATTGTATAAAATATTGAATAAATGACGATTATATACAAAATAGCGTGTCAGGAAAGAGCCTAGATTATTTTAATGATATACAATATAGCATAGCATACATATATATCTTCTGAGGTAGAGGTGGGGGGGGGGGGAGAGAAAGGGAAGTTAGTAATCATGAGGGGTTTACGTATACTAAGGGCATCAGGCAATGCAAGCGTATAATTGAAGCCTATACCGGCTTAATTGATTTAATCATAGAGATTTCACATTTTTAAAACAAACTATTGTTTTAGGAATAAATTAGCATGAAGGAATTTGTATAAAAATTGTGCTCATAAAATTACTAAAATGTGGTAAATAAGAAGCGTGATAGCTTGGAGAAACTCGCACACATCATACTTTCCCACCAAAAATGCGTATGAATTGGGAAAAATACCAAAGCACGAAAAGAAATTGGGGAAAATACCAAAGCACGAAAAGAAATTGGGAAAAATACCAAAACACGATCAGAAATTGGGAAAAATACCAAAGCACGGACAGAAATTGGGAAAAACTATGAGAATACAAGATAAAAGGGAAATTGGGAATGCTAACAAAATTATCAAGGGGAATTATGAATTACATTATTACAAAGGGGGAGTGGGAAAAAATTTATTAAATACCAAGAGGGATTTGGGAAAATACTCGGGGGCATTGGAATAAATTGAGAATCTGGAGCCCGGGATGGGACAACATTAATATTCCTTATGCGATTGGGAAAAGCAATTAGCTTAGAAATACAGTGATAATCAGAAAACAATGGAATAGAAAGACGACATTATAACAATACTTAAGCGTTTTGATGTTGTTGCTAAGCAAAAAATTTTACTAGTAACTTAGCAAAGAACAATTTAAGTGAAAAGGGTTTATTTACACTGTACAATTGCTATGTCTAATGTTCATTGGACTTGTTTAAGTCCTAAATTGAGTTTAAAGTCGTCTTCCTATTTTCTGGTTATCACTGTAGATTAGGAAAACCATCTAAATGCCAGTCTGGACTATCAAAACTATAGAAAAATCAGCTAAAATTCGGAAACACCCCTAATTTAACTATAGGGATAGGTAAAGAACATTTTAACGGACAGGTTGGGAAAAGTTATTAATTGGGATAAGGAATAATACTGTTAATTAGGATAAGGAATAATACTGTTAATTGGGGTAAGAAATAATACTGTTAATTGGGATTAGGAATAATACTGTTAATTGGGATTAGGAATAATACTGTTAATTGGGATTAGGAATAATACTGTTACTTGGGATTAGGAATAATACTATCAAATTGGGATTAGGAATAATACTGTTAATTGGGATGAGGAATAATACTGTTAATTGGGATTAGGAATAATACTGTTAATTGGGATTAGGAATAAAACTATCAAATTTTGAATTATTTGGTTTGGCAATGAATGAGAATCAATGTGAAAATTGATTGGGTCTGTCCTAGTGAACGATTTTTGGACCCCCCCCCCTCCCCCCCCCAGGGCAATATACTAGACATGTGTCGCCATAAGAAGCAAGATTATAAGGATTAAAGACTAGTGGATGGGGGGATTTAATTTTCAATGGAACTCCATATCTTTGGATTACATCTGGGCGAGTTTTTACAAATTTTACAATATTTCTTCCCAATGTAGGACTAGGGATGGGGACACATATCCTTGTATCCTTGTATTCCTATTCTATAGTATAATCTGAATCCTTGTATCCTTGTATTCCCATCCTGTAGTATAATCTGAATCCTTGTATCCTTGTATTCCTATCCTGTAGTATAATTTGAATCCTTGTATCCTTGTATTCCTATCCTGTAGTATAATTTGAATCCTTGTATCCTTGTATTCCTATCCTGTAGTATAATCTAAATCCGTGTGTCCTTGTTTTCCTATCCTGTAGTATAATCTGTATCCTTGTATCCCTGTATTCCTATCCTGTAGTATAATCTGAATCCTTGTATCCCTGTATTCCTATCCAGTAGTATAATCTGAATCCTTGTATCCTTATATTCCTATCCTGTAGTATAATCTGAATCCTTGTATCCTTGTATTCCTATCCTGTAGTATAATCTGTATCCTTCTATCCTTGTATTCCTATCCTGTAGTATAATCTGTATCCTTGTATCCTTGTATTCCTATCCTGTAGTATAATCTGTATCCTTGTATCCTTGTATCCTTGTATCCTTGCATCCTTGTATCCTTGTATCCTTGTATCCTTGTATCCTTGTATCCTTGTTTCCTTGTATCCTTGTCTCCTTGTATCCTTGTATTCATATCTATAGTATAATCTGTATCCTTGTATCCTTGTATTCCTATCCATAGTATAATCAGTATCCTTGTATCCTTGTATCCTTGTATTCCTATCCTGTAGTATAATCTGTATCCTTGTATCCTTGTATCCTTGTATTCCTATCTATAGTATAATCAGTATCCGTGTATCCTTGTATCCTTGTATTCCTATCTATAGTATAATCTGTATCCTTGTATCCTTGTATCCTTGTATCCTTGTATTGCTATCTATAGCATAATCTGTATTAAAGGATAATATGAAGCCCTGGTAAGACAAAATTCTCTATCCTGAAGAGATTAAATATATTAATCTCCCCCCCCCCGTGTACGTAGATTAAATAAAATTATCCTAATGAAGATACGGTTAAATCGCACTATTTAGTGTGGTGTCAATATTCATCCTATAGATCATAATTAATATTAATATCTGTCAAGGGAGGGAGGAAGGGGAGGAGTTTCCCAGCATCATTGCGATTATTGTTTACAAATTCCGCCCAGAGAGAACTGGTTTCAATATGTACACAGAGTATACACAACCGCAATTGACTTTCCTTGCCTTACATTCTTGACTCCAAGGTTCTCCCTTCCCCTTCTCCCCCTTCTCTCACTCCCCCTTTTCTCCCTATCCCTTTTCCCCTTTCTCTCACTCCCCCCTTCTCCCACTGCCCCTTATCTCCCTTCCACTTCTCCTTCTATACGTCCCCGTATTTTCCCGCTCCCGTTCTCTTTCCCTCCCCTCTACCTATAGTCATAACATATCTCATTCTCACAGTTTCTGATTTGATCTTCATTAATTTCTTTTATTCTTACCATAGTTTCTCCCTAAGATACAAAACCTCAGATTTTTCACCATTTTAATATTCCAAAGATTTCTATATCATTCATCTTATTCATCTTTTCCAACTTTTCAGATTATCTCTTTGTTTTCTACTTGACCCAACATTGTTTTCTTCAGACAATTTGCTTACCTTTCCATTCCCTTTTTTCCTTTCTTTCCCTTTCCTTTTGGTTTTCCTTTCCATTCCATTTCCTTTTTTTCCTCCTTCCCATCCCATACTTCCTTTATATTTTGATCTTCTTCACTTTCATTTTCTTTTCCTCTTTCCCCTGTTTCCCAGTGAAAGAAATGATTTCCTTTTCTTCTTTATTGTTCCCTAAAAATCTCTGAATCTTTAGTTCCCTGTCTTTGTAAAAGTGTCCCCCCCCCCACCTAGTGTAATATAGTTTACTGCCTATTTCCTACAACCGGCCAGAATCTACAGGGGGGGGGGGGGATAGGGGTTAGGACAAAGAAAAGGACGGATAGAAAGATATCCCTAGACAATATAACATTGTATATATCTACACTAAGCTATACATTGGCGATTCTACTTTTTGCCATTAAAGTTTATTATTTTACGAGGATCATCAATATATAGAGATACTATATAGCATACACATGAGGGGTTTACGTATACTAAGGGCATCAGGCAATTTATAAAGAAATTGTGATTATAAGAAGTGAGCTGTTTAAAAGTATGGAATTAAGTATTAAAGTAAAAAGGTAGAAAGGAATTTTTCGTATTAGGTAGGGAGAGGGGTTCAATACTAATCGACCTTTCATTTAAAAATAGAGCATGTACGATTCACAATGGTACCCTTAAACCTTTATCTGATAATTAATGTGAAAGATATTGTTTCTTTCCAAGGTATAACAGTTTTTAATCCTGATAATTCCTATTTGTTGTTCTGCAGTACAGAAATACACAAGTTATTTTTTAACAAAGAAACTACAATGAAAAAAATCAGTTTACAAAATCATGAACATTGATATCTAATCTAATTCATTCTAGTTCAGACAAAGCTTTAAAGGGTACCGTTGTGAATCGGGCACTGCATGAAAGGTCACTTAAAATTCAGCTTACAGTCCCTTACAGAAAAAAAGCTAAAACAGTTTATGAAAAAAAATAAAAAGCTGGCAGAAGTATGTTTTAATAATGCAGGGGAAAAAAGAACAGTCATAGAATGTTAAATTCTTTGATATGTAATTAGTATACGATGATATAGTTTTAGTTTTATGCATGACAAGCAATAATACATGCAATGCAACATTGTAGATTGTCATTAAAAATACATGAAATGGTTTTTAGACAATAATGAACAATGCAGGCATTTTTTTACTATGACAGTTGTGATGTATATCTATATACTTAAAGTATTAATATCTGTTGTTTGTTTGTTTGTCTGTATGTCAGATCATAACTCCTGAACCCCATCATGGATGGCCTTAAATTTTATTTTGTTTGGAAACTCGGTAGTTTAACAGTTGGTTTTTAATCTTTGTGACAGAAACAATCTCAAGAACTGACGAGGGTCAACCCAGACCGAAATATATTTTCAAGAAATGTGGAACTAACATCTACTTTTTTACTCTACAGAGGTTTGGTCCATTACTATCACCGAATCTTAAATTTTAGTTTAGTTTCCGGGCTAAACTGGGTTCCCAAGCTATATGTATGTAGGTAAGTACATATATTTATGTCTTTTAATACCTCTATTGAAATGAAAAGAGACATTCTCACAGAATTTCTAGGGATAAGGGAGAAATTTTAAATTTTTATTAAAATATTATCCAACTGTGATAATTCTAATAAATTTGATAAATTTTCCATTAACCTTTTAAATCCTTAATCTTCAATTTCTATTTCAAGATTAAACCTTTTATACAGCTTAAAGGTTTAAACTAATCTATCCATCTTTATTTATAAAATATATATATGTTGATCTATCTATTTATCTATCCATTTATCTATCTATTTATCTATCTATCAATCTATCAATATATTTACCTATCTATTTATCTATCTATGTATTTTAATATGTATGTTTCTTAGTCCAACTTCTATCAGTCTATCTGTCTATCTGTCTATCTGCAATTTATCATGACAATGTCATTTTTGATCTTCTTAATAAAGCTGTTTATACATTCATTTATCTATCTATCTATCTATCTATCTATCTATCTATCTATCTATCTATCTATCTATCTATTTATCTTTCTATCTATCTATCTATCCATCTATCTATCTATCTATCTATCTATCTATCTATCTATCTATCTAATATATTTAATATATATTTAATTGAAGTCTAATGTATTTATCTGACTAATGTATTTTGTTCCAAGAAAGCCTGGATTAATCCCACAAATTATATTTGATTGGATTGATTGGAGTAAAATCAGTCAAATTACTGAACATTATCTATCTATCTATCTATCTATCTATCTATTTATCTATCTATCTGTCTTTTTATCTATCTATCTTTCTATCTATCTATCTTTCTATATATCTATCTATTTATCTATCTATCTATCTATTTATTTATCTATCTATCTATCTTTCTATCTATCTATCTTTCTTTCTATCTATCTTTCTATCTATCTATCTATCTATTTATCTATTCATCTATGTTTATCAACATGTCTATCTATCTATGTATCTATTTATCTATCTGTTTATTTATCTATCTGGTTATCTATATATCTATAAATAAAACAAGACATTCGTATATATATATATATGTTGCCTATAGCCAGCCAAACGGCTGAACCGAATGGGCTAAAATTTTTGAAATTTTTTTTAAATCTAAATTTTTAAAAAAAAATTTCCACGGGCAACGCCGGGCCCTTTAGCTGGCATTTATATATATAGTATTTTGTTAATCTATATCTATTTATCTATCTATTCGTTTATATAAGAAAATAAATATTCAAAACATGATTTAAAGTTTTATTGTATCGTTTTATTTATTAATCTTTATATCAATCTATAGTTGATGTTTTTTTTGTGTTTTTTTACCCTTTCGATATCAATTTTTAAATATGATGTTTCAGTGAAATGCATGTTTCCTCATTTAAAAATAAAGGTTATCAATCGATGAATAATTTAAGCATGGGCAATTTGGATAAGATGTTTTTTTATATTATCTATTTACATGAAACGATGTTGAATTTTCAAAAGTAAATATAAATTTCATTAACAATTTTCTTAAAAATTTGAAAATGATGAAACTAAATCCGCCAGTGGAGTTTTAGGAAATTCACAAAAAAATGCATATACAATATATGACCTATAAACTATGAAGTGATTTTTACAGCATACAATCAGCAGGAGGGATGGGGGTAAACTTAGGGGAGGGGAGGGGGGGGGGGGTAATTATATTTTCGAACTAATTTCTCTGTTCATTCTAACACGGTATAGATACATATATTCTAAAGAAAGTTTAAACGGCCATAAATTCCAAACTTTTTAAGGAACAAAGGTAATTTCAAGTTTTAAAGCTTTTCTTCCATTTTAAATGTTAAAAACATCATCATAAAAGAAATAATGGGTATATAGGCTATATGAGGGGGGGGGGAGAGTGCAATAAAATCGTTACATCGAGAGAACATCATGACTGACTGAAGAAAGGCGGCAAAGCACAATTTTTTAATTAAAAGCCATGTTAAAATATTTAAGTAGTTTGCAGGTTGGCGAAAATCCGGAACTGCAGTGTACACACCCCATATTGTCATGCACAGGAGCTCTCATCTGACGTCCTTGTGTTAAATTATCTAAAAAAAACTTTTTGATTTTTCCTAAATTTGGTGCACAAATTTTACAGTTAAATGGACAAAATTTGTATTTTAAGTTTGCCAAAGTACCAGGTCGTGGAGTATTGAAATTCAGAAATTTTAATGGTTCTCATTTGTCTCAATTTTGTACTTCAATTTGAGTTGGGTATCATTTAAATATGAAAGTTTAAAATATAAAAATATCGGCTGTAATATCTGGTGTAAACCTAAGGGTAGGTTTGAGGCAAAATTGTTTAAAGGGACTGTTCGCAAAAAATGAAAAGGGGTATAGCCTTAATGCGATAAAAAAGCGCTTTTGATCGCTACTAATCTTACTTCTATCTGTTGCGTCTATAAGTAAATTTGTTAAAGACGTCTCATACCGAATAACTTGGCGCCCATACAAATTCTGAAAATTGCAACATGCAACTTAGACCGTAAAAAAATCAATTTAATTTCAAACAAATTATTCAGATATTACAACCTATAGTCATCGATTATCTTTCGCCACATTTGTATATAGTTTATATCTTATAATATTTTTAATTAATTTGTTTTTTATATGATTATTTCTGTTGTGGCTTGCCGCGGACCACTCACATTTTTCGAAATCAGTTAAAGCGTTTTCTAAAAATAATAAAATATTATAAAATGTAAACTATTTACAAATGTGGCGAAAGATAATCGATAACTATAGGTTGTACTATCTGAATGATTTGTTTGAAATTAAATGGATTTTTTTACGGTCTAAGTTGCATGTTGCAATTTTCAGAATTGCTAAGTTATTCGGTATGAGACGTCTTTAACAATTTTCTCCTTATAGACGCAACAGATAGAAGTAAGATTAGTAGCGATCAAAAGCGCTTTTTTCGCATTAAGCCAATACCCCCTTTCATTTTTCGCGAACACTCCCTTTAAAGCTGAAAATATGTTTTTAGAATTTTCTCCGATACAAAGAAAATGTGAATTTTAATTGAGCGGACAAGGAAAGTCCCTTCAAGTGTTTAATTTTATTGCTACCTAGCTGAAGGGCCCGGCGTTGCCCGTGGAAAAATTTGAAAAAAATATTTAAAAATTATTGAAATAAAAAATTGTCGAGAAAAAATTAATAAAACAGGCCCCGGCCACCCATGAGTGTCCAAAAAAAAATTTCAGCCCAATTAGTCCAGCCGTTTGGCCGGCAACATATATATGAATGTCTTGTTTTATTATTTAGATTAATAAAATGATTTTCCTTTTCAGGAAAATTAATTTAGACGTGGGATGCTTTTATGTATAAACACAAATATAGAAAACTTATTTTGCTGTAAAATGAACAAATCCTGTTTTTGATTCTCTGGTCCTATTTTTGTTATATCGATAAATATAATATATAAAGTACGTTTTTTATATTTTGGATAAAATTTAAAGGAGTTGAGTCTTTGCCACAAACTTGAATATTCCATTCCCTTTATCTTTGCAACCTGGCGGTGTAAGCCTTTGATATTTCAAATTTAGATTACTTGATCTAACAGAGTTAATAGTTTGAAATATATAAGGTCTACGACATTAGGTTGCAAAGATAGAGGTATTTAAATATCAGAGTTTGTGGGGGAAATTCAATTCCTTTGTTTTTCATCTTGTAGATGCATTTAACCAAACGCATTCTGAACTTTTGTGATGTAAATCTCGGGATTAATAAAATTATAAAATATAAACTATATACAAATCAAGTATATACAAATGTGGCGAAAGATAATCAATAACTATAGGTTGTGATATCTGAATGATTTGTTAGAAATTAAATTGATTGTTTACGGTCTAAGTTGTATGTTGCAATTTTCTCAATTTGTATGGGCGTTAAGTTATTCGGTATGAGACGTCTTTAACAATTTTCTCCTTATAGACGCAACAGATAGAAGTAAGATTAGTGGCGATCAAAAGCGCTTTTTTATCGCATTAAGCCTATACCCCCTTTCATTTTTGCGAACACTCCCTTTAAGCAGACCTGCGGATATATTAATTGTTTTAATATCCTGTGGTGGTCATGGCCTGCAGGGTTAATTTATATTGAGGGATCAAGCTTTGATTCTCAAATATTAAAGTTCCCACATTAGAATTCGAGATCAAGTGTTCAAGATTCAAATGTTCTACTTCTGATTAAGGTTTTAATGTCACAGACGTGGACTTTAACATGAAATTTAGATTAGGAAAGTATTTTTAAATGGCTCCAACTCTTTCCGATTTGTACTTAGATTAAATGAGGTCAAGCCATGTTAACTTTAAAGCAGTTTTAAAAAAGTGATAAAAATAAGCAATATCGTTTAAGATTCATAAAAACAAAACTAAATCCGGTTTTATCAATAATGATAAAAAATCGTGTTAAAATTCTCTACCCACATCATTAAACAAATCGATTAATTTTAAAGTCATTATAAACATAATTGAAAAACACATGCATAACATTGAACCACATTTCCTATCAATTTTGGGGTCGCAAAAGAAAAAGTAATACAATTACACCTATTTATATGATTGTAATAATTATAAAACACTTTTTGAATACAATAAGTTTTTTAAAAAAATCATTCATAAATTGTTTTCTTAAAACTTGTAAAAAGTTAGTTAACCCCAGAAATTGGTATTCAATAGTTGATGAATGATTTTTTCTATTCCAAAAAAATGTTTTCCATCTAAAATCGTTTCATAGCTTAATAGTTTTTCATGAATACTAATCGAAATGTTATGCAATGAAAAAAATGAATTACGATCCAATTTCTTTGTCATGCTAAACCATATTATATATGTTTTATGAATATATGATAAATAAGTTCTAATTCTGGCCTATAATACAAATAAAAAGTTGAAGGGGGGGGGGGGTTGTTAAGAAAACATAAACGGCATGCGTTTAAAAAAAATTTTAAAAATTCTTTAAAAAATGTGCGTTTTTTTTTAAATCCGCCAAACTACTAAACTTGTGTCAAAAATGCTGGCCAATCACACATAATCATACATTCTTTGCTGTTTAAAAAGTGGCACAGGCGCCCTGAATTCACGGAATCAAACAAAGCAAACTTTGAAATAATTAAATTCACCCACAAAATATATTAAAAAATGTTTGAAACGGTTTCTCACACAATTCGATTAGAAAAATCCATTAAATCATAAACTATAGACCGTCATTTACACGCAACTATTTGGTAGTTCATATTTTCATATATTACAGGCCGAATTTATTGTTTACAAGCCTACATGGCCTGGCTAGGTTGCTTGGGGATGATTTTTAAGATCTTACTTCTCCCC
>NW_019397643.1:14991-15753 GCF_000591075.1 Eurytemora carolleeae | reverse complement strand
CCCCCCCCCCTTTACCTGCAATTCCCCTAAACTAATAATGTAAAAGCATTGAACCGCCTGCTACGCTGAATTTGCTGAAACGCCTTTTGTAATCATTTCTCAAAATACTTACTACGAAATTAAAATAATATTAAAGTACGATTCCTTTCATTTTTGTACGTACACCATCATGCAGTTATTTTTGGTTAAATTTGTCAAAAAAATCTGCGAATTAAAATATCTGTGCAGTGAAGTGGTTCCCAACCAAACATGGCAAAATTGTTTAAGTCTGATAATTTTCTTCATGTTTTTAGCTTTGAAGGATACCATTGTGGATCGGGCATTTTCATCTTAGCATGGATGGTCGCCTGAAATTACGCTTACAGCCCCTGTGAACAAAGTTTTTTTTTAACTGTCAATGGATGATGAATCATATAAAATATTGCTATAAATCACTTTTCTTAATACCGTCTTTTCCCCTGTTCTTTATTGCCAATATATAAGGTTTTTGCAATATATCTAATAAAGAAGGATATTGCAGTTTTGTCAGAAAATATCCTTCTTAATTTGTTTTCTATAAAGTAGACATACTCCTAATTTGAACAAAATTGTTGCAACAAATCTTGTCAAAACGTCAAAAATACTGTTAATTGGGATTAGGAATAAAACTATCAAATTTTGAATTATTTGGTTTGGCAATGAATGAGAATCAATGTGAAAATTGATTGGGTCTGTCCTAGTGAACGATTTTTGGCCCCCCCCCCTATCAATTTTGTACATGAC
>NW_019397643.1:10465-14977 GCF_000591075.1 Eurytemora carolleeae | reverse complement strand
ATAATTGCATGATTATTGAATGTGAATGGAAAACGGACATAGGAGAGCCGAGGGGCTGGGGCTGTAGGGGGGGGGTCCAGAATAAAGGGGAAAGGGGTCCAAAATAAGGGGGGAGGGTTCCAAAATGGGGGGGTGTTCAAAATAATGGGAGTGCAAATAAGGGGAAAGGTCCAAAATGGGAGGAATTTGGTCCAAAATGAGAGGAAATTGGTCCAAAATGAGAGGAAATTGGGCCAAAATGAGAGGAAATTGGTCCAAAATGAGGGGGAGGGATAAGAATGAAGAAGGGGAATTCATGGAGTTAAAAGGAGACGAAAATAATCAGCCTTGCAGTGATTCCAACTTTCAAAATGCTTTTTTAACTTGCATTTTTCAACCAAACAATGTCTAGTTATTCAATGCTGGTAAATAATAATACAAAAAAAAATAATTAATAAGTGCTTTCTGATATATTTCAGAAATAATTATAGCATCATCAAATCTATCAACGTATATTTATTTAAAAATTTCGTGTAAAATGTAACATTAAATGTTTATAATCATGAATCACTGTTATTTCAGAAATAATTATAGCATCATCAAATCTATCAACGTATATTTATTCAAAAATTTCGTGTAAAATGTAACATTGAATGTTTATAATCATGAATCACTGTCATTTCAGAAATAATTATAGCATCATCAAATCTATCAACGTATATTTATTTAAAAATTTCGTGTAAAATGTAACACTGAATGTTTGTAATCATGAATCACTGTTATTTCAGAAATAATTATAGCATCATCAAATCTATCAACGTATATTTATTTAAAAATTTCGTGCAAAATGGAGACTTTCAAGGCATGCCAGGCCGTGCTAAATCTCTGGACTTTGAGAATATTTTAAATAATTTCAAAATAACGTGTAATAATTTACAATGTAGCCTCATAAAAAGAAAAAAAGAGAAAAAAGAATTCACGATTAAAAAACTGATTTTTTTGCAATTAGATTTTTAATGCAGGGGTCGGGGGGCTGAAGATCAAGGGAAGGGGCAAATTACAGTGCCCCCCCCCCCATCAATGGACACAGAAGACCTAACCATTGAAGAGGGACGAGTATTGTAAGATGGCCAGGGATAGAAATAGAGCCAAGATATGNATATGGGGTTGGGGGAGGAGGTGCCCAGGGGGGTAGATGGTTGATAACGTCAAGTTCAGGTTCTAACAATATAACAATGCTATTTGTTCAGCTAAATGTTGATTCCAAGAAGTCCTGAGCCCGAAACTTAAGACAGAGTGTCGTTATAAAAACCAAGTATCTTAAACCCGGTTTTTATTAATGCGTTCATGCAGTTTTGTAGATACCAATATTTTTCTTACGAAAAATTGTTTCATTTTTCTTCATGTTCATATTTCTTTTCTTCTCTTATATTAAAATCTTCGCAAATGCATACACTCCATAAAAGGAAACTTGTGAGTTTCGTTCAACGAAACTTTCTTAAATTTCCGGCTCTGAAGTCTTGAGCAACTCTTTAACAACAAAAATGCATCAAGACTGAGTTTTTATTATGGGTGGAGCTGAATTTGTTGTTAGTTTAAAAATATTATGACTCTCAATCATTCTAATCACAATGTACGCAGCTCATAATTTTCAAGACATATTTCGCATTCAAGAATATTAATATAAAATGGCGTATCAAGTTATAAACTGTTTTTAATAGTTTAAATAAACAAATTTAAATATTTATGATTTCATACTTGAATAAAGTATCACGTGGTTTTAATCAGAGCATATTTAGAATTTAAGTAGTTTCATCAATTAATTAATTAAATCTATCACTCTATTTATATTTATATGATATATAAAGTAGTAATCTCTGTTTTTCTGTTTATTGGTTTCAATGTCCGATTATTACTTATGAACCTCTTGACCGATTTGCCTCAATTTTGATTAGGTAACTCGATAAAACCACTGGAACGTGCTTAGCTGGGTTTAAAAATTCTAATTCGAGTATAAAGGTTGACTTTTATCGGGAAAACTTTCCAGACAAAGCAGGATTCCCAAGTTAAAAGTTCTTGTAGAATTGGGACTTCCCAAGGCATGTTGAATTGGAACTTTAAAATATTTATATTGTTTATATTTATATTCATTTTAGCCAAAAATCCTTGAATACAAAACTAAACTAGACCACTTCAGCCTTATTCTGAGCAATATTGAGGAAGATATTTTTGTTTTTCCATCTTAAAAGTGTAGAATTCTAAAAATCAACATTACATAGAGAAATTGCAATTGGACGGGAAATTTTCTTAATGTTTGCAGAGTTGCTTCCCCCCCCCCCATACATATCAAGGATTTTGTCTGATTTGCTGTTTGTCGATTTGATGCATGCTTATTGCATCAGTTAAAATCAGATTAAAGATAAATGCACTTTTCTCATTTAAAAAAGTTTCTTTCAACTGTTTCATTATTGTATCTAACTGAACTGATGCATGATGGAATGTGACTCAGTTGTAAAAAAATGTTTTTTTTTTAACATCAAAATTAAACTCGTTCAAGATTGGAACAAAATAATTAGTTAAAATAATGAAGTTATTCATGCCCATAAATGTTTACAACCAGCCATTATACGATGCATTTATAGATACAGGTTTTTAACCGAAGTTACGTTTTGAGATTAAGACATTTAGACATTTAGACATTTAGACATTTGGACATTTGGACATTTAGACATTTAGACATTTAGACATTTAGACATTTAGACATTTAGACATTTAGACATTAAGACATTTAGACATTTAGACATTTAGACTTTTAGACATTTGGACATTTAGACATTTAGACATTTAGGCATTTGAACATTGAGACATTGAGACATTGAGACATTTGGACATTTAGACATTTTGACATCTAAACATCTAGACATTTGGACATTTAGACATTTAGACATTTAGACATTTAGACATTTAGACAATTAGACATTTAAACATTTGGACATTTAGACATTTAGACATTTAGACATTTAGACATTTAGACATTTAGACATTTAGACACTTAGACATTTAGCGATATTTACTATTTAGGCATTAAAAGTATTATGAAATATGTTTAGACACTTAAATAATCAGACATTAAGAGACATTTTGACATTTAAGAATAATCAGAAAATTTGGATATTCAGGCATGCAGAGATATTTCAGGCATTTTGAAATATTTAGAAGTTTAGATATTATGACATTTAAATATTTTAAATAAAAAACTTTAATAAAAAGGGAGTTTATATAGGGGGAAAGGGGTAGGTGGTCTCTATGGAGGGGGGAAAGATTAAGGAGGTGTGGCCATTATGGAATGGTACAAGGGGGGTTAAGAGGTAGGTGGTCAGTGTAGAAGAGAAAAGGGCTGGTACAAAGATAAGTTTGTTTAAAAAGAAAACTGTTTTTGTTGTGTGTTTGTTAAGATGAGAATTGGTTGAGAACTCGAATATGAGTAAATACTTCAAGGAATAAAGCAAACAGAATTCAATTGGATCCGCTGTGTGCAGCCAGGGGGGGGGGGAGGACTGTTAAAGGGGAATATACATAGTTTATACGCCCCTTTAGATCTACATAATGATTGTTAGGTTGGCTATTAAACGGATTGTTTGACCATTAGAAACCAATTGAAACCAGGCAACCGAATAATCAATTCCAGAGAATAGCAGGGCCAAACCAAACCTAGAGATATACCAAACCAAACCTAGTGATATACCAAACCAAACCTAGAGATATACCAAACCAAACCTAGTGATATACCAAACCAAATCTAGTGATATACCAAACCAAACCACGAGATATACCAAACCAAATCTAGAGATATACCAAACCAAATCTAGTGATATATCAAACCAAACCTAGAGATATACCAAACTAAATCTAGAGATATACCAAACCAAATATGGAGATATACCAAACCCAACCTAGAGATATACCAAACCAAATCTAGTGATATACCAAACCTAGCATAGATAAATATCCAAACCAAACCAAATTTAGAGATATACCAATCCAAACCTAGATATATACCAAACCCAACCTAGAGATATACCAAACCAAACCAAATCAAATCTAGATATTCATATCAAACCACACCAAATCTAGATATATATACCCAACACAACCTAGCAATATACAAAACCAAACCAAGAAATAGAGTATACCAGATACCAAACCAAACCTATAATATACCAGATACCAAACATAGAATAATTCCAGCGACACCAAACCAAACCAGAGTAAGCCAGATACCAAACCAAACTTTCAGTATACCATATACCAAACCAAACCGAAAGCATACTAGCTATCAAATCAAATAGTACAGTGTACACTGTTCAATTTACAATGTACATTGATTTTACTTAGAGAAAATAACTTATTACCAAATTACATTAGTTTGTCGTAAATAGTGTAAAAAAAACCTTCTGATATAAAGGATTGTGCTAAGAAAATCTTTCTTTAACCGCCTTCCCCTCCCTCAATCAGAATTACCCCCCCCCCCCC
>NW_019397643.1:9497-10397 GCF_000591075.1 Eurytemora carolleeae | reverse complement strand
GTCTAAAACTAGGAAGGGAAGGGGGGGGAGGATACACAAAATATAAATATTAAATTCAATAAGAGACCTATTGAAGTTTTAAAGTTTAACACGTCCTATATGGGTATAATATTTATGTCATTTGAAAAGATAAAATGCAGCTTTGACAGCTGTCTGTTTAATAGTATGTCTGTCTGTCTAATTGTATATCATTGGTCATAAATTAGTCCAATATTAATTATTGTATGAAGTGTATATTTTTGCACCAGAAAATGATACTCCACCCCTGGCTATGGATCAAAACAAGAAAAATACAATTAAAAAATAATATATTGGAGCTAATTATATTTGTAATTACGCACTAATTTGGGTAATTAATAGTCAATAATAATCTGTAATCATACTTATAAAAATATAAAGAATTTGATTTATCATATTTTACATGTTTATTTCGAATATAAAACTTTTACTAATACAAAGCTTTCTAAAAAAAAAATCTAAATTAGGAGAATGCATATTTGAAGAAAAACAATTTGTTTTTAATAATAAACTATACCATAACAGTTTTGAAATGTTTACGAACATTATGGATATTAGGTATAGATACATCCCTAAAATTCTGTTCGCATTTTTTAACAAAACATGCTTAAGTTCAAATGGAAAAATTCAAAAATGAAAAGAATAAAATCTGCGAATTTTTATCATAATTTTTATAAAAAAGAAAATTAGTGCTATAAAGCTAGAAATGAAAAAAAGAAATGCGAAGCATCACGAATATCTCATTTTTGGCTTTAATAAAAAACGTTTAGTTCTTATACTAGTTAAAGATGAAACAAGTTTCCGCACCATTTAATATATCCGGTACACTTGTTCGGAATTTAAAATCCATTCATTTCGTGAATTCCCCCCTCCCCCGCTCCA
>NW_019397643.1:0-9136 GCF_000591075.1 Eurytemora carolleeae | reverse complement strand
CCCCCCCCCCCCCCCTCCTCATGAATATCCTAAACACCTTTTTTTTGGTTAACCACCTATAACAGGGGAAGGGTAGAAGGAGTAGAAGTTATCTGATGTTTAACTTGTGGGAAGGTGGTGGTGGGGGGGGGGACTACCGCAGTGCCCCCTTGCTGTGCACATTCTGGAAATTAACAAGATTCAAAGATTAAAAGTTTCCATTCTATCTGATGTCTGAAATACTTCCCCCCCCCTTCCTTCTCCCCTCTCCCCCACTAACTTTCTCTCTATCACTCGTCCCCTCCCCTGAACCACTGTGCAGTGTGCAGTGTGCAGTGTGCATAATTTTAGATACGCATCATTCATATCATTCATATCGTGGATATCGTTAGATAAATATAACAAAATATAATTTGTTTCTTGATTCAATCATCTTAACAGTAATTGCATAATAAACTATATATGTAAGTAATATGTGTATATAGTTAACTTTTAAATTATAGAATTAAATAATATTTACGTATAATATATTATTAATATATTTATGCATATTAATATGCATAAATTACGACATATGTATTACATGTTTAATTTTTGATATATGTCTAAGATATTATCAACACAACCCGGAAAGCTTATAACTTATTTCCCAAAATCCCAATCCGTTAAGATCTTGAGGTTTAAATAATGCAGATTTTATAGTTGGTCCTTGTCCAAGAAAACTTTGACTTTCAATCCCAAGATTGAAGAAACCAAACGCATTTAGTCCCATATTTGTGTATTTATGATAATAAATTAAGCAAAGCAGGAAATATTAAGTTATCACAACTAGGGGGAAGGGGCCGCAAGACCAAACAGGGGGGGGGATTTGAATATAAGATTATGGAAGCAGAGGGGGGATTTGAGAGAAAGAAACTTAAGGGTAGGGAAGAAGGATAAGATAATTTTAAATCCATTTTCAGATGTAAAAAGTGTTTTGTTTTTTTGTCTAGCAGGTCAATAATATGAACCGCCGGTCTATAATGTATACTGCAGGTCCATTATGTGTACCCTGCAAGTCTATAATATAATCTACAGTTTAGTCCTGCCCAGGAGTAATCAATGTATAAAGGATTCAATTACGAGCATTTTTAGCGCGCCAACTCACCATAATTATTTGCAGTTTTCGGTCCAACACAGTTGATGCACGTAAAGACTATAATTTAAAGTTTAAAGTTGAGAAGTTTAAATTAAACAATTCCACGGATTCCAGCCAATAATGGAAGGAACTGAAGGGACGGATTCCTAGGGGGGCAGGGGGAACCCCCCCCCCCCAAACCCACTAGCACATACTCCAACTTTGCTACGCTATGCACTTTTATGTCATTCCCCCCCCCCATTCTCCCCATCCAAGGCAAAATGATTAAGTCCGCCCTTGTCATGCTTTCAGCTAGGCTAGTTAATTAGACGTGCTTGGACGCACACATACTTTAATACGGGCACAAACACACACACAGATAGACAGACATATATATGTTTAATATATATATACGCATGTTTGGTTGGATTTCTTCTTTACGACATCAAAGGAGAAATAATGCCAGTACCATTTTCTTAAATTCTTGATAACCCTCCAGCCATATTTTACTTTAAACGTGATCTGCAACAATAAAAACAAACCAACAAATCCCTCCCCCCCCCTTAGGGAAGGAATGGAGAGGAATAGGAAGGAAAGGAGAGGAAAAGGAAGAAATGGGAAGGAAATGGAAGGTATGGCAAGAAAAGAGGAGGAAATGGGAAGGAAAGGGATGGGAATGAGAGCAAGAGGTGTAAAGTATCGAATAAAGGGGGAAGAGGGGGAACATAAATTGTTGAATGAAGGGGGGGTGGTTATAAATCATTTTACGTTTTAATACCTGTCTCCGTGGTTGCCAGAAATGAAAATGATTTTCAATTTTTATTCAAATATTTTTTAAATTATGATTTTAAATTTATTCCAATTCAATAACCTTAAAGCTACATTTATTTTGAAAAATATTACAAAATATTTGATTAAAAAATATTTGTTTATATTTGGTTCAAAAACCTTATAATATGATCCTAATCATGTAACAACAGCTATGTTTAATATCAAAAATAAATGCGTATTATAATTTGTTCTATATCTTTCTATGTATAAAATTAAAATATATATATATTTCCATGTTCAACTTCACATTTGACAAAGAAATCAACTTTACAATATGTTTCATGCATTGCCAGCAATCTTAGGTAGGAAATCTTTGTCCAACTGAAAGTTCGAGGATTTTCATATATATATACGGTGGGACTCAAAACTTTAGAATGAAGAGGAAAACGATATTTAGAAACCTATCTGTGTATTTGATGTTCTTGAAAAGAAATTAGTTTTACCAGTAGTTTTAAAAACAAGTTTTTGAGTTGGTCTGTTGACACTGCACAAATTGCAGTGTTGCATTTTTATTTAGTACAAAAACTTGAGTTTAGAAGTCGTCTTTCTTGTCCACAGCTTTATGGGTCTCACTGTATTAACCATTATAGTTTTCAACTTTGCAGAGATAGTAGTTATACAGGAGTAGTTCTGTTCTAACTAGTAACTATCACATGTAGTAAGGCATCCTACTACAATAGATAGAAAGATAGATAGATATATAGATATAGATAGATAGATAGATAGATAGAAAGATAGAAGTATAGATAAATAGATAGATAGATAGATAGATAGAAGTATAGATAGATAGATAGATAGATAGATAAATAGATAGATAAAGAGATAAAGTGAGATAAAGTGGGATTAGGATAAAAAATATGGATAATAGATTAATTCTTAGGTTGGCGAAAATCCAATTTCACTTTTTAAAAAAATCTTAAAAGCTTATTGACAATTCTAGGAATAAATTAGACTTTTTCTTTTTTAGAATTTTAATTTTCATTTCTGTGGAGAAAAAAAAATCCCATTTATCTTTACGATTTTTTCAGTGAATAGATATAAAGAATTGAGCAGCACAGAGCTTGGATACCATTAATATCCTGATAGCTTTATCTTAATACCTACCGTGGATACTTTTAATTTTCTATTTAATCTGCTCTTGTTGGATATAACATCCTACTTCATGTAATAAAGATACGTTTGTTAACAAATATAGATACGATGCTATATCGATTGAATTGGAGTAATATCCGATTGAACTAAGGTCAGCTGTTCACAAGCCGGCTTTTAGAGCATTTAAACAAATATAAATTTAATTATGTTAATATGAACTTTGATTGAAGACTATAAACTTTGAACGTTAGTCTAAATAAACATTAATCTCAAACTTACGTTCGCTCAATCGATCATTAGTCCAATTGATATGACACAACAAATGCGGGGAAATTAATAATCGGTTTTTCAAAAGTTAAAGAGCGCATCTCTAATCTCTAGAAATTAATCTAAAGACTAAATTAGTCTTGAGATTAGCAAAAAGAGAGGATCAAGCATTGATCTCAATTCCACCATTCTATAGTTTTCAGCTCAGATTAAAAAATAATATTGTTCTAGGTATCTAGTTTTATTATGATAGATGGATAGATATATTAAAAGATAAACAGTGAGACATGGGAACAGCCATTAAAGTAGACATATGTCGGGCCCCATAAAGACACCGACATAAAGACGACTGACAGACAGATAGACGGACACTTAAACATTTAAATGACCAAAATAGTTTATATATAGATTTCTGTTCTGATTCTGTTCTGATTCTGTTCTGATTCTGTTCTGATTCTGTTCTGATTCTGTTCTGATTCTGTTCTGATTCTGTTCTGATTCTGTTCTAATTCTGCTCTGATTCTGTTCTGATTCTGATCCTGTTCTGTTTTATGCAATCTGTTTTGATTTTGTTCTGATTCTGTACTGTTATATTCTGTATACAAGTTATGAACTCATCCCACTATTCTTCGTCTGTACTGTTTTACAAAACCTTTCTATTCTGATACTGTACTGTTTTATTTGTTGTTATGTTCCATAAAAGCATGTTTTGTTTCCCATATCATTGCTTAATCGTCCATGGGCCATATAAAGAGAAATAAGGAAGGAAGGGGAAGAGGCGGGGTAATAGGAAGGCAGGAGGGAGGGGGGAGAGGACGTAGGGAGGGGAAAGGGGGGGAAGCTTGTCGTTTTTATAACTTAGACAACATCCATTAAAGAGTAAACATGTTTAAGTTCAGATTTTACAGTTCGACATTTTAGTTTACAGTTTGCAGTTTATAGTTTACAGTTTATAGTTTACAGTTTACAGTTTACAGTTTACAGTTTACAGTTTACAGTTTACAGTTTACAGTTTATTCAAAGAATCTCTCGGTTTGATTTTTTCAGTCCTTTTCAGCCTGAAAGGGAGTTCAAAGTGTACAAATCATGTAAATGTTCACAAATTATATGCAGTAGAGTACAATAATACAGTCTATCCATTTCAATTTCGAATTTTGTAAAGCTGTTAAATAATCTTTATAATGAAATAGGTGAAAAAAACATCATTTGATTTATAGTTATAACGGAAAATCATCGTTTGTAAAGTAAAAGGCATAGAGTCTATGTGAAATGATCATTGGCCAATTATGAAGCCAGCCTATTAAATAATTTAGTTTTCTTTTAATATTAATTTTAGATTTTCTATAAAATGATATTTCAGGGCCCGAAAGGTTATATAGCATAAATATGTGAAGTACACCTGCAGTATGGAAACAGTACAATAAAATGGCCGTTTTACATTTTTTACTAGTAAATTCCCCTCTAATATATATTCCATTTTCTTTGGTTTTGAAGGACGGGCGTTTTTTCAATAAAAAATGTGTTTATTGATACAATTCGGAATTTTATCAGAATACTAACTAAAGTGCTCGGCCTTGCCCGTGGAATTTTTAATAAAATAAAATTTTTGAAGAAAATAATTCGAATTTTTTAGTCTATGCTAAAGAATCCCTAAAAAATTCAGCCAATTTGGTCCAGCCGTTTCGCCAGCTGTAGCTAACATATATACATATATATATGTATATATGAGTGAAGAGCTTTATATATATAGATATAGATAACAGTCTCATTTTCTCAAACTCTAATTTTGTATTCCTTGTATATTTGAAACTTGACATCTGATGTCTAACTATGAATTCTACTACAGGTCAAATATTTGACTTCTATAATATCAAAGCTTTACACCATAAAGGATGCAAAGATCTTGGATTGGAGAATTAAAGTTCCTTTGTCTAAAGCAAGTATGCAGTAATATATACATTTTGCTAACAGCATCGAAACCTTTAAAAAAGAAATCTAGACTTTTAAATTACACTTTTTTCTTTGTCACGCTATATAAATTAAAACTTTTAAATATTCTTTTTCTCGTGACACCCTGTGCTCAAGGAATACTCTAAAAAAGGAACATAAATATTACATTTAAACTTTTAATTTATTTTTTCTTCATGGACCTGTAAAGTGTATAGTAAAGAGCACTTTTAGTCTATACCAAGGTTATAATGCAAGGAAAGTTAATCGCAGTTGCGTATACCCTGCGTACATATTGAAACCAGTTCTCTCTGGGCAGAATTTGTAAACAAGAATAGATGCATCAGTGTTCGTTTAGTATCCGAGGAGGTTAAAAGCATTAAAATTTGATAATTTTGATAATTCACATAAAAGTTTCCTATGACAAGAATATTTCATTGATTTTTTATGTGAAAGATGGATTCCATGTCAGGCTTCTACATCCGTCCTGTGTTTATATTACCGCCCACAGACAGTACACTGCAGTACAAAAGATGCGTATACCTCTGAAATAGCTTTCCTTGCATTATAACCTTGGTCTATACAGAGAACTAGAAGACATACATTAAAAGTTTTAAATTTTTCGTTTCCTGTCTTAGATTAGACTTTTAAAACAATTTAACTTGGACAAAGAATATATTTTCTTACTTACTATGACTTCCAGATGATATTTCGTGAAATAAAATAAATTTATGAAAAACATGATTATATTTTGATATTTAATTCGATCAAATAAAACACTGCATAAATTTCATTGCTTAATTAAATATTCATAAAAGAAGTAACATGCAATCAAAAATATTTTAATGGGAAAAATTGTAAAGTTTTATTTGCATTTTTTTCTTTTCACTTAAATGTAAACATTTTGCATATAAATCGATATTAATATTTTGATGTATCGATTTAAACAGGTTTTTTTTCAAAATTTGTTTATATTAGTTTTTTAATTCTATACGGGAATTTTTAAAAACTTTATTTTGTTTCTGAAGCTTTTATAAATATACTTTGCTCGTCTGGTCGTTTGTTAGGGTGTCCGTATCCGATAAATGTCAAAACGGCTGAACCGATCGGGCCCAAATTTTGTGTGGGACCTCACATGACCCCGGAGCGAAGGTTATATGGAACATCAAAATTGAGAAATTTAGTTGATTTTTTTTTGAAAATGCGCCAATTCGAAATTTTATGAAAAGAAAAAATGTACAAAAAGAGACGCGAAGTGCCCTATTTGGCTTTTGTATTATGAACATGATTGAATGATGGCGCTGCTGCCTACTGTGCTACGGGGGGTGCCTGTGACAATAGTCTTTATATATATAATTACAAGTAAATTACATGGATTACATTATAATGAGTTTACAGATTCAAAGAATCTCTCGGTTTGATTTTTTCAGTCCTTTTCAGCCTGAAAGGGAGTTCAAAGTGTACAAATCATGTAAATGTTCACAAATTATATGTATGTTTTTTTTTTTCATCAAAACCTTTAAACGGTCCGGTCAGAAGCTTCCTCCTCTCACAATAAAAATATAAAAATTGACAGACAGACAAAAATGGTGTCGGACAGACAAATTGAAGGAATCCATGCGTGTTGGATTCGGGCGTATTATTATCTTAATCCTAGATCTTTTATGGTTCAGTCCGGGCCTTAGGATTATATTAGTTTATGAACTTAATCTTTTAATCCGACCAGATATCAGAGATTAAATCCTAGACTTAAACCCATAGAATACTGTACTACAAGGGTATAAACTGTACAGCGTACACTGTACTGCACTGTACATAAATAGTACTCCATAGCATGATGCAATATGTTAGGTACTTTCCCAAAGGCATATTTTCCCTAGCGGCTACTTCCCAAAAGCATTTTCCCAAGCGGCAACTTCCCAAGGATATATTCCCAATCGGCAACTTCCCAAGTATGTCCTAACCGCAGCGCTCGACCTGTAGTCTGTTCAATACGCAGCGCTCGGCCCCCCACCCATCCTAATGCAGTCTGCGGCGTCTCAGAAGGCCTAGCTAACATTATCTATGGGAAGTTGCCACTTCGGAAATCGTCACTTGGAAAGTCGCGAATGGGATTTTTTTTTGTGGAAATACCTAACACCGCGGTGCAACGTAATAATTCTAAAACACTACCTCTATAAAACGTATTTTAATGTAAAAACGATGTTTGATATTTGATCGTAAAAGAATGACAGGACATTAGGAACATTAGTGTTAGAAAGAGTTTTACGTTGTTTGAGCCTTCCATGCTTTGATCTAGTTAATAATCTTTGGTTGGAATTGAGTCTGTGTCACAAACTCAGATTTTCTAATCTCTTATAACTTTGCAACTTTATACTGTAAATCTTTGATATATATCTAAGGTCTACGACATAATGAATTGCGAAGATAAAACAGGGGCGTCTTCAGGAATTTGTCCAGAGGGGGGGTTAAATTTTTTTTCTTTCCAGGGGGGTTTAACACCCGTCGGGGCCTGAAAACCACCTGAAATCAATAGATTTTACTGGTCTAAGGGGGGCATAGCCCCTATTTCCCCCCCACCCTGAATTTGGTTCTGGATATAGGGATTATGAAATTAGAGTTTGTGGCAAAGAATAAATTCCTTCATAAAGTGTTTTTTATCCATTTTGGACTTTTAAAAAAATAGTCAAAAGATAATCAATTCTTACATCTTAAGGAAATTAAGAAAATAATTATGAGGTCCATGGGCTTTACATTTTTTTGTATTAAAAAAGATCGATGTACTTTAGCCTATAGTGTGATAGGAGGTGGGGGGNAATCTCTAATCTTTCCTTCATCATTCATGCATCATTCAAACTAATTATCAATCAAAACTTAATTACTTTTTCTTATCATTAACCTCCGCTTAAATATCATTTTACTTTGTTTGAAAACAAAGATATTTTGCAAAATATATTTTTGTTTCAAAATTTATGTTTTGAAAACCCGTTCATTCAAAACTACTTTTATACCCTTGTAAAATAATAAAAGTATAATGCAATAATTTATGATTATTTTACAGTCAGTACAGGGAATACACAAGTCTTGTCTATCTGTCTATCTGTCTATCTGTCAGTGTAAAATCTCGTATAATAAATTCATAAATAAATAAATAAATGGATATCATGTACTTGATAACACTGAAAATCAGTTATATTCCCGATATGAAACTTTGGAGTAAAAAAATATTTATTTAAACAATTCTTGCACAATCAATTTACATTTTGGAAGAACAATAATTAGAAGAATTTTTACGAGAAAGTTGTTATTTTTATTTGATCAAACCATTTTGATTTTCTGTTTCGTCGTTTTCTCTATCTATCTGTCTATCTATTATCTTTCTGTCTATCTTTTCTTCTATCCGTCTATCTTTTCTTCTATCTGTCTATAATTCTTCTATTTGTCTATCAATTTTTCTATCCGTCTATATATTCCACTATCCGTCTATATATTCCTCTATCCGTCTATCAATTTTTCTATCCATCTATCTATTCTTTTCTAGCTGGCTATCTAATCCTCTATCTATCTATCTATCCTTCTATCCACCTATCTATTTTTCTACCTGTCTTGTTATCTGTTCATCTATTCTTCTAGCTGTCTATATCTATTCTTCTAGTTGTATATATATATTCTTTCTACTTTGTCTATAAATTATGCTACATGTCTATCTATCCAACAATTCTACTATCTATCTATCTATCTTCCTGTTTCTCGTATTTCCAGCTTCCATTCTAATCCCTTTTAGTGTACCATTACTAGGCTCCACTTCAGATAACGTTTCATACTATCTATCTGTCTATCTATCTATCTATCTATCTATCTATCTATCTATCTATCTATCTATCTATCTATCTATCTATCTAT
>NW_019397642.1:2806-53668 GCF_000591075.1 Eurytemora carolleeae | reverse complement strand
TATGTTATTTTTTAGGAAATAAAGATTTTGTTATCGAATTTCTGAGACGGGGTTACTCTGTTGTGTGTGTATTCGTGCGGCCTATCGGGAAAGAATTGTCTGGGGATAATCGATATCCCCCACCAGAATCCTAACCGGCCTATTATTCGGATTTGTCTAGCGTGTTGCTGTTTTCCGTCAACAAGAATATACTGTTCCGTGAGATTTGAAAAGATTTCCAGAATATTAGGAGGCATATTTTCTAAATGCACATTCTTCAAGAAAAAAATCTTAGAAAAATTACAAATTTCAAGATTTTGTTTGGGCTGAAGGGCGGAGAAAAGAAGTACACAATACGCAAACAAAATTTTTAATTCTTGGCTTTATATTTTTAACTTTAAAATTTCGTTTTATTTTAACCTTATTTTTAGAAATCAGATTATGGTAAAGAGAGAGATCGTAGTTGGATTTTTATACAAACTAATATGCTGGTCAGGAACAAGTTTTATAAAATCAATTAGTGATGAATACCATGGTAAAATTAATTATTTCATTATTACTATCATGAAATCTTAATTTTGCAAAAAAATTTCGATAATAAGTGTTAATTTTTATTTCTTAACCTGTTTTTATTTATGCCATTGGTTTACAATAGAATTTTTGTCACATTTATCATCCAGGTTGTTAAATAATTGAAAAAACGTTTCTTCTGTGGACCATCATTAATGGTGAAATTTTACAAACGAATTTTAGAAACTACACATCGTAAAAACGTCTAATTGGTATCGTTAAGATCCTACAGTAGTTTCATAAATACAGGGTGAGTCAAAAAACAAGCGTGATTTGCGGCGCCTGGTGCAAAATTGTACCTTTTTGTGCAACTCTTCTGTATGGTGTTTTTTCAATCATTTTTGAAAATTTGTAATTTTTTTTGGTACTCCAATTTGTGACAGACTTAGATTTTCTAATCGCTATATCTATGCAACCTAATGGTATACACCCCTGTCACATTATAAATTTAGACTATTTCATCTAACTAAATTCATATTTTGACATATCTAAGATCTACAATATTGGGTTGAAAAGATATAGGGATTAGAAAATCAGATTTTGTGGCATAGACTCAAAAGAAATTGAAAATTCGAATACTGTTTTTCATAAATAAATGATGTGTTTATACAACAAATATACTTTATTGACGTGGTGAATACATTGTAACAAATGGAAAAACTAAAAACATTATTATTTTTACAATTTATAAACAAATATAAATGTCTATACTGATTAGATGTGATGAAGTTTATTGTTCTAATACTGGGACAGACAGGAAGGAAAAAGATCAGAAAAGGAATTGAGTCTTTGACACAAACTCTGATTTTCTAATTCCTATATCTCTGCAACCCAATGTCGTAGACCTTAGATATTTCAAACTATGCATTCTGTTGGATCAAATTATCTTAGTTTGAACTATCAAAAGTCTACAACATGAAGTTTCAAAGATAATAATCATACAGGGTGATTCTTAGCAATTGTTTTTTTATTTGTCAAATTTTCAAATATTGGGCCTGAAAATCTGGGAAAATTCACCAGTTTGAATCGACATTGAAGGATATTCTTCAACACGGAGGACTTTTAAAGAAAATAAAAAGTACCCATCCACTTTTAAAGGATCACATTCAGTAATTGGCTAATACAGCAACTTGAATTTGTGATAGCAGCGTTACATTTACAATTCACAAGGAAAACCCTTTCACCCTCAAACAGATTAGAAATGATTTCATTTGTCTGTCTTGAAGAAGAAGTGTTTGCCACAAACTCTGATTCTCTTATTCCTTCATCTGTGAGACTAGATGTCAGATCAGTTAGATGTTAAGTCAAATAATCTTGATTTCAAACTTCAAAAGTTTACACCAGGTTGCAAAGATATAGGAATTAGAAAATTTTAGTTTGTGGCAAAAATGTTTAATCTTTATTCTTTTTTCTGCGGTATAAATTCAAAAGTCCTTTTTAAGAAAACCGTAATTTTAAGAAATCAAGTTTCTTCTAAAAAAACATTGATTATTCTTTTTATTTATATCCAATGTTTTTTGTGTTTAAAATCCTTAAATAAAGTCACTTTTAGCTCACCATTTGTGTCTACATAGTAGAAAGATACATATTCCATAGGATCAATTTTAAAAATATATTTTTAATTTTTTTCTGATCATTTTCAAGGGTATCTTTGTTAAAATGCATTTTTAAATGTAGGATATACTAAATAAATGTTTTGTAGAAGAGAAGCCATGCATGTGAAATTTTTGTAGAAATTTTGCGTACCTATAGATTACATATGTTTACATCTAAATGGGCGAAGTGAGTTTTTTTAAATATTTAATATTGTAAACCATCAAATGTGTTGTACAAATTTGGGTTAGAGAATTTACTTTTAAAGAAAAACTTGTTAACCCTATATAACCGGGTGAAAGAAAATGAATACTTTGAAGTTTTTAAGTTTTTAAAAAACGTTTTGGCAATTTTTTTAAGGATTAATTTTTCCAAATTCAAACTGTATATATAATATAGCTTTAGCAATTTTGTGTTAAGTCTAAGACTGCGTGAGAAATTTCCCACATTTCAACCATTTTCAAAATTACATTTTTCTAATCTTTTCTAAGTGAAAATATACTTTTTGCTGGGAACTTTGGTGTTGGATACTTAAAGCTCCCTTCAACCCCTGACTGGGTAAGATTACCATGTGCTGGATATCGAATAAAAACAAAATTGATCTACAGATTAACAAAATATCCAGAGCTGAAAACTTTAGAATTGTGGATATCGAGATTAATGCTTGATTCTCTTTTTTTCTTAATATCAAGACTAGCTTAATCTTGTACTTGTATCCTGAAAAGTGTATAAAATTCAACCAATCAGAGTAGCGTTTAAGAAGCCTGGAAAAGCCTGGAAATTTGAAATTTTGCGTGCCATTTAAGATCAATATATACAGTAACGGGAGGGAATCTCTAATTTAAAAAACCGGTTTTTGATTTTTCTCTGCAAAATCCAAGAAAGAGTAGTTTAAGAAGAAAATCAAAAGTGTGTCCATTGGATACTCAGATTAAGTAATCGGGATTAAGGATATCTCATTCTAAAGTTTTAGCTCTGAAAACAAGAGTTCCCAACTCTAATGGCTTTTAACAAATATTTAAATAACAACTAATTTTTCAGAAAAATAATATTTTTTGAGCTTGAATCAGCAGCTGTAATATTTAAACCATTATATTTACAACAAGTAACATCGAATACATTTATTACGAAGCAAAACTGAGATAAAGGAACGTTCATGATTGTTGAAAATGAGTTTAAAAATCGATATTGATCAGATGGAAAGTAAATGTCATGTTTCAATTTAGCGGGATTCGATTCGAATAATTTTCAAAATTAATAATTCTTATAAATATCAAAAATACTTCCGTCCTTCAAAAATTTCTATAATTATTGATTTGTCTACCTTTAAAAGGTTTCTAAAATAAAATAAATAAAGACTTATGATCATAAATTAAATTAGAATTTTTTAACAATCACTGTCTTCAAATTCTTGAACAAACCTTTGAGGGTTAAACATTTTTAAATGGATTTAATATCTTTACAATATGATTGGAGTAAAATACTATAAGCGGATATTTTACTCTATAATGAGTAGGTAAAATTGACAGATTATGACAGTATATCGACAAATGCATTCATTTAGATTTTGACATCTATTAAGAATATCTAATACAGTTGTCAGAATATTTTTATATTATTCTCTTAAAACGTTTGACTAAATTTAGTTAATAATTTAGAAATTTAATGAAATGGGACTTTTTCATTGATCTTTTATAACTAATATTTTATCAACAGAAATTTTTATATTTGAAAAAAAAATTTTTGATTATTTTGATTTTTTTTTAATACCTTATAGTTTAATTGATCTTAAGATCCACTTTTGTTTTGATGGAAAAAAAACCATTGTGCAAAGTGAAGCTAAATTCATGAAATTGACTTTTTGCAACCTTTAAAATTCGGATATTTCAAACTAGGATTACTCAATCTAACAAAATTTATAGTTTGAAATACCTTTGGTCTACAATACTTGGTTGCAAAGATTTTGGGATTAGAAACTCAGAGTTTGTGGCAAGTACTCAGTTCCTTCGTTTAATCCTGGTAGGTAGCATTGTATGGAACTCTAATCAAAGTTACTCAATCTTAAATGCTTCATCAATTCAAAATTTGAGGATATCTGCTTGATCCCTTAACTAAAGCTATCCTTGCAGGGTATGACCACCATGGGATATCAAAGAGGAATTGAATTAATGCGCAGATCTGCATATGTTGGAGATCAATGCATAATTTGAGATTCATAATACAATAATTATAACGTCTGATCAGGCTGTACTAGACTTTGGCACTATGACAAAAACATGACGTAATTATTGTGTTTAAATTACGTAATCTGGTGAGTAGAGTATTTAATCTGCTGATATCTGTTTCAGCTGAACTTGTTCTGGTTTTGAGGTGTATATAATCTTTATCTTCTCCGGATTCTGTGACAGGATAAGAACATGTTTTCTCTGGGTCTCTGGTTCATCAGTATCCAGGTCTGTATCCTCCTTGATGGGTTCCTTCTCTTTCTCATACTGAGTCAAGTATGGTGCCTACAAGGTTCAGAATCAATTTTTAATTAGTTTTTAAAGGGAGTGGTCATTAATTTTGGTTACTTCAGGAGAATCTAAAAAGCCAATCAGTGTCGACGGGGGGTTTTCTAGTTTTGTAATGTAAAACATAGTTTGATAAAAAGTTTGTCCTCAGATTAGCAAAAATCAAAAAACAGTCCCTCTTTAAAGTTCAGGAACCCTCCCTTTTAAATGGGCTAAGAACTACCTTTGGCAGTGTGTCAAAGTTGGATACAGGAGAAATATACGCCAGTACAGTGCTTGTACTTTCACATGTCTAAACACAACAGATTTAACTTTATTAAAAAATCCCCCCCCCCATTTCAAATTGGAGACTTCGAAGTTTTCCTCACTGATCCAATTATTTCAGAAATTATATACCCCAAGCTGTTCATAAGTTACCCCCCCCCCTAGTTTAATTCTAAAAAAAAAAATTTTAAAAAAAATTTTGAGTTTTAAAAAATTAGGTTGTGTCTCAGCTGAATGAACTGAAATAGCAGGAAGTGTCATATAAAAACCAGGCTTTGATGCCTCTCAAATAAAAACTTTGGGTATTGTTCAATAAAGTATTCAACTGATCTATTTTTCCCAATGATTTAAAAAATATATTTATTCACCTCAATAGCTTTCATTTCTAGGTCATTGTTTCTCTCAGCTTTATCTTTCCGATCTAAAATGATTATAGCATATATTATTTTTAGGAATTTTATTTCGGTGAATAATTCTAAACTTGTCTGCTTTAGAAAACATCGGATTGAAATGTATTTTAAATTTGCGCATAATTTCAGATTACAGTTATTCGAAAATCTTTCCATAGATTGAACAATTCAAGCCCGCATAGAATAAGACTGCAATGACGACCCAAAACATGACGATTTAAAGCTTAATTTTGGTTTTTTGCCGTAAATGAATTGAATCTCTGCCACCAACGACATTAGGTTCCAAAGATATAGGGATTTAAAAATTTATGTATATGACAAAGACTCGACTCCTTCATAATTTAAATGGTTTAAAAAATGATTTAGAACAAATAAACTAGTTTTGGCCTACAGGGAACCATGAATGCAAGAAAAAATAATTTTTAAAAATGTGGTGCCACAAAATATTATAATTTAATTATTGAAATATTACGGCATCAATTCGTAAATATAAATTTTTAGTCCTAGCGATTCTCGAAACAATGCTAATATTTGTCAATCCTGTGAGTCTAAAACTGAAGAAATTTTATAACCCTGAGGCCGAAGCCTAAATGAGTTACGCGCACGCCGCGATGAATTACAAGACAGAGAGAGAGCCTGTTCTAATTCCTCATGGTTATTGTGAACGAAAAGAAAAAAATGACATCTTCTAGTATTCTATTTGTATTGTTATTAATCTATAAGTTTTAAATTGCTGGATTGGAATACTGTTAAGGTTTCAATTTTTTTAATAAACAAAAATCGTCTAAACTTCCAATATCTTTGTATTTTTCAAAGTTTCATAATTATTTAGGAAAGCGTACACAAGTATTGATGCTAGAGAACACAAGTTTCACAAAGTATTGATGCTAAAGAACACAAGTTCCACAAAGTATTGATTCTAAAGAACACAAGTTTCACAAAGTATTGATTCTAAAAAACACAAGTTTCATAAAGTATTGATGCTAAAGAACACAAGTTTCACAAAGTATTGATACTAGAGAACACAAGTTCCACAAAGTATTGATGCTAAAGAACACAAGTTTCACAAGGTATTGATGCTAAAAAGACGGTTTTTAAACCGTTTCTGGATTTTAGTATTCTAGGACACACATTATGTTCTTCATGTTTTCAGTAAGTTTAGGATGGGAAAGATGAAAGAAATATTAATTATCTTCACAACAAAGTGAAATAAACTGAGAGGCTGCAAAATAAATTTCTACGTACTTGGTTTCAGAAACAGAAGGATTATGTCTACTTCAAGGAAAAGGTTTCAAATAATTTCTGATTAAGGAATTAAATCTTTGCCACAAACTCTGATTTTATAACCCCTACATCTAAGCAATCCGATGTCGTAGACCTTTTTTGATTATACAATAGATCAAATAATCGAATTTTTAGACATCAAAAGGTTTCACCGTGAGGAGATAAAAATATAAGAATTAAATAGTTCTAGTTTGTGTCAAAGACTTTTCCTTTTCTAAGATTTTATGTCTCTGTACACATATAGGTTTATATAATACTACAATCTATATGTATCCTGAGATGGAATTTAAAGAATTTGAGCCGCGGTTTAAATCCGGCAAAACCCGGTTTCAATCAAGCGCCGGCTTAAATCTTGAAACATTTAATACAATTTTAAGTGGAACCAATCATATTTAAACCGCGGCTTAAATTTAAACCGCCGCTCAAATTCTTTAAATTCGGCCACTGGTGTCTATTTTATGTCTCTGTACACATATAGGTTTATATAATACTACAATCTATGTGTATCCGGGTGTCTATTTTATGTCTCTGTACACATATAGGTTCATATAATACTACAATCTATATATATCTGGGTGTCTATTTTATGTCTCTGTGCACATATAGGTTCATATAATACTACAATCTATATATATCTGGGTGTCTATTTTATGTCTCTGTGCACATATAGGTTAATATAATACTACAATCTATATATATCCGGGTGTCTATTTTATGTCTCTGTGCACATATAGGTTCATATAATACAACAATCTATATATATCCGGGTGTCTATTTGTTTGTCTGTTCGTTGGCCTCCAATAAACGTCAAAGAGGCAGAACCGTTTAGGCCCAAATTATGTGTGGGACCTAGCAGGGAAGGTTTATGGATTGTTGTGAAATATCAAATATAGAAAGAGCACAATCAAAAGTTAAAATAGAGGATTGCCGAGAAGCACCCTAAAGCCTAGTATAGATATAGTACCGTACATAATATTGTGTGCAACTCTATCTTAAAATACTTGATTCTAAACCACTTTTTTGTTTTGTTTAATATTTATGATTTCTATGGACCAAGACAGTTTTTTTTTGATTATTTATACAAAACATTACTATATTTTACTAATTGAAGTAGACAATCATAATGATAAAGACACGACGGAAAACAAAAATAAATAATAAATAAAAAATCCAATTATTTTGTAACATGCAACGTGTTTTTTAGCCTATTTTTTTCTCAACTACTATCAGATGGGAAACGCTTAATTTTTTCACATTTGGAATTCAATTAGATTCTCGAATCCATCGATGGAATTGGGCTTAGGGTTTCCAACGAAAAAGAAAATTTCTGTTAAAAAAATTTTTGCGTTTAAAAAAAGTTTTTGCGAAATTTTGCTTCAATCTGTTGCGCGATTTTTTTGCATTTTTTCACGAAAATAACAATGCGAAAATTTCGCGATAAAATATGGAATTTTTAAAAAATGCAAATTTTTGCGAATATTCTTCAAAAAGACAAAATTTTGATAATACAAGACGATTTTTTTTTTCGCGAAATTTCACTTCGTTTTCGCATTTTTCGCTTCATTCATTGCGAAATACGAACGAAAATTTTCGCTGTACTTAAGGTGTAACTTCAAGATCTATTATTGAAGATTTCCTCTAAGACCTATCATGAACAACTTAAAAGGGTCGACAATAGGGTGTCCCACGAAAAAAAAAATTATGAATGCCGTCTTCCATATACTGTTTTATATATTAAGGGCTTTTTTTAGTTTATTTCGTTAAAAAATTCTTCTGTTTTTATATATATTTTCTTTGAACTCAGTTTTACTATAACATGACTCCCATACAATATTTTTATTATTTTTTTTGGTATCAAACAACTTAACAAATTATGGAAGAAGACATTGTAAACTATTCACGGGTTGTGATTCGTGGGACACCCTGTATTAGTGAGTGGCATGTCCAGTTAACAACGGTAACTTAGTTTTGTCTGATCAAACATAATGAAGGAGATATTCTTTTGTTTTTGGTTGAAAATTGAGTGTTAACTGCTTTCTTCATTTATCCACAGAAAAACTAAAGATCTGTTGATGGTTATGTATATGTACAAGTTTATTGTATTTCAAAATTTTGACATATTTTACGGAAAGTAATTATTTTCCTTTCAAAAATATGGATTTTTCAATTTTGAGTCCGAAAAATAAGGATCCTCCGTCACCAATGATCAAACGTTGGAAACCAGACTTGCGGCTCTTTAATTGGAGGTTCGCTTGAAATTACGCTTACAGTGCACTTTCTTTAATATTGTTAGATATCTAGTTATCTAAGTAAGTTGGTTGTGTCCAGTGTGTGCTAAGTATGACAGATAAGATCCTTGTTAAAACTTTCAAGATTAAAACTCTTTAATCAAGAGTTAAAGGGACTGGGGTCTAATTTCATGGGATCTCGAAGAGGGCCATGTGTGATTCAGTAATTCAAAACGAAACCCTTTAAACCTTTATCTGATCAATAATACATCTATATAAGATATCATAATCATAATGGCCCTGTCCGTTACGTTCACTTAACAAGCCGTTAACAAAGAATTGAAAAAAAAATCAAAAATTTACCTATTTCAAGAATTTCTACGTCAGTGCAGACAGTCATTTCCTTGTTGTCCTAGACAAATGTTATTTCAATGATAACTATTTATGACATTATTATTTTAGTTCGCAGTGCTATAAAGTATTTAGACAGAAATTTTCACTTTTACTTTTTAGATTATATTTTGTCCCGAGCTTTAGCGAGAAACAGGTAATTTTATAAAATGTTTGTGTACTTGTCTTATTGCAATGACTATTTCTAGATAAAATAAGCTTTTAAACATAAAGCAGAAATAAAAATATAAAATTAATTTCATTTATAATGAAAAGAATATTTTGGAAATATTCTAAAATTCTTGGAGAAAATCCGGGAACCAATCAAAATTTTATATCACACGTTCTATAACGTACAGCTTCATAAAAAATTTTAAATTGAAAACTGTCTTAAATGAAAATTTTTGTAATTAAATAAATCATATAATCTATTTTTTGCTGGTTCGCTAAAGTGTGTCCCAGTAAAAGTGAGAATTGAAAGACGACCAAAAATGTCAAATATGTATGAAATAGTTAGATGTCAACTCGACTCAACTTTTTAAACCAGGCAACAAAAATGCCCAATTGGTTCAGGGATTCATGAGTTATGTTCAGATAAATAAACAAACAAAACCTGATCTTTTGTATTTGTATTTCCATGCAAAGTTTAACACATTGTTTCCGAGCTGTTTAAGGTTTTAAAGATATTAACATTTACTTTCTTTTATGTTGAGTTCACATTGTTTTGCATACACCCCATTTTACAGGAATTCAATTGGTTTTTAGATATTTAAACACAGAGGTTTAAAGGCCGGGTACTGTTCCGTCTTTGCATTTAGCGTCCCCTGAAATTACGCGAACAGTCCCTTTAAGGAGTTTATTTTCCCATCACTGAACCATCTTTTAAAAAGTGTATTACCTGGGGAATATTATTTTTATTTTCCCCCTCATCCTCTTCTTCTTCACTATCCACACGGTTTATTCCCGCACAGTCTAGGAAAATAATTAGTCTATTCCCGCACAGTCTGGAAAAAATAATTATTTTTTCCTGCAAAGTCTGGGAAAAATAATTAGTTTATTCCCACACTGCCTGGGAAAATAATTAGTTTATTCTAGAACAGTCTGGGAAAAATAATTAGTTTACTCCCGCACAGTCTTGGAAAATAATTAGTTTATTCCCGCACAGTCTAGGAACATATTTAGTTTATTCCTGGACAATCTGGAAAAAAATTGGTTCATTCCCGCACAGTCCGGAAAAAAAAATTATTTTTTCCAGCAAAGTCTGGGAAAAATAATTAGTTTATTCCCGCACTGTCTGGGAGTATTAATAAGTCTACTCCCGCACTGTCTAGGAAAATGATTAGTTTATTCCCGCAAAGTCTAGGAAAATAATTTGTTTAGTCCCGCACAGACTGGGAAAATTTACAAGATTTTTTTTTTTACATGAGCAACGACAAGCTTACTTTAGCTATTCTACAACATACAGATAAAGTTTTAAATTCGTACAGTCATCCCTTGAGTATTGAAGAATCTATTTTGTAAAAACTTACTGACGTTAGAGAACTGTTTTATCTTCCTGATACTCTTACAGAAGATCTTCTTGAACTTCTCACCAACAGAGCAGTAGATCAGGAAGTTCAAGGAGCTGAAATAACATTTTCAATAAGTTTGGACAATAGAGTTATAAAGATAAACATCATCACAAAGGTCGATTAATGCCGACAAAAGGAATTGAGTCTTTACCACAAACTCAAACTTTGTCATTCCTATGACTTTGATATTTCAAATTTAGATTAAATGGTTTAACAGAATTCATAGCTTTAAATATCCAAAATGTACGACATTGGATTGCAAAGATATAGAAATCAGAGTTTTTGGCAAAGATTTAATTTCTTTCTTTAAAAGGAAATGATTTGGAAAATAATAAGCTTTGCAAGAAATAAAAATTATTATTTGGAATAAGGTAAAATAATAATTTAATCTAATTTAATTTGAATTTAAAATGATTTAATTCAATTTAATTTGAAACATAAGTAGTTTACCTGTTTAGAGTGAGGAAAAGATGGCTGACACTGATCAAAATCTGCCACCAAACTGGATCACAGAAGTATCCTAAAATAAATTAATTACATATTCAACGTACTGTGAGAACCAGAAAACTCTGGAATAGGAAGACGACTTTTAGACTCAATTAAAACTTGAAATAGTGAAAGGGAATGTTTGCAAAAAATGAAAGGGGGTATAGATTACTTTCAGTATAAGCCCTTGTTTTTTTTGGCCAAAATAATCTAACTAAAACAATTTTTGAAAACATTGTTGCTAATTGTTTTGATAAATCTTTTTGTTTAATATCTTAGGTTAGAATAAAAATGTTTCATAATGTAAAAGCAAACTTGTTAAGCGCAACATTTTGCAACATATTTTCCAAAATATTAGGAGCCTATTGAAGTAAACAAACTTTGGATGTTTAAACACGGCATCTTACATAACTGTTCATATAGACTTACACAGTCTTCTAAAGAATAATATTTTTGCAACTGATTTAATAAAAGAAATTGGATCATCCCAAAAATAATATTTTTCAGTGATTTGGAACACTTTACAATACATTCATGACATCTAAATTAGCGATAACATGCTTTGTTTTTTTTATTGTTTTTAAGAAATTTGGAATTAGAAAGGTTCCGTATAATTTGAAAAGTTTTACGAATTTCAAATTTATTTATTCTTATAATTTACTGTCTCTACACTTTGCCCAATTTCAGCTCTAAGAGAAGATACAAATGCAAAAAACGGTGAAACTGATAAAAATGTTGCCAATTTTCCAATGTTTTATGAAACTGATGAAAATGTTGCCAAGTTTCCAATGTTTTATGAAACTGATGAAAATGTTGCCAAGTTTCCAATGTTTTATGAAACTAATGAAAATGTTGCCAAGTTTCCAATGTTTTATGAAACTGATGAAAATGAGGCCAAGATTCCAATGTTTTATGAAACTGATGAAAATGTTGCCAAGTTTCCAATGTTATATGGAACGTCACTTGAAATTCCAACTAAAGTCGCCTTTAAAGGGACTGTACGAGTACTTTCAAGGGGCCCTTCGTGTAAATATGGCATCGACCGATTAACAACGATACCCTTAAAAGCATTGCACAGCAAACCAAGATGTGCACACTCCCAAGCAAAAATTGAGGAGTATTTTGTCGATAACTCCTCTGAGATTTTAGCTAACAACAATCATGTTGCATCTTAAAAACTTACATGTCTAGGGATACTAAAAAGTATCAGCGAGTATAAGTATAAGTATCAGCGAGTGTAAATCCAAAAATGTTATGAATAATTTCAGAGTTGTCTAAATATCTCAGAAGTTGTTTGCTCAAGTTTGAATTATATATAAATATATATCCATGATTATAATTTTTAACTACTAATGCAAAAAAAATATAAATATAGGAATCATCATGATGAAACACTATATTTAATCTACAATATCTTGCACATTCTTATCCAAATAAAGGTTTCAAGAATACCGTTGTAACCGTGAGTCGGGCAGTGAGGGTCACTCTAAATTTCGCTTTTAGTCCCTTTAAATTGACTGTCACTTGAAATTTCGCGTACAGTCCCTTTAAACGTTGCTTTAAACTTACCATTTTCCGGATTCTGAAAGTAGAACTCTGCTAGGTTTACAATAAGCCTGGGAACATTAGAGACCAAGAAAACCAGAACTACAAATAGAAGTTATACTTTATTGTTATATTATCATATATTATCATATAATTTCAATCGTGGCCATATTATTAATTTACACAATATATGTTAAACTAATTTACACAAAAGGTTGAAATTTGATTAAACAATCATTGTGTACTTTATCATTCTTAATAACTTAATGGTGAATCTAATGATGAACTTACTATAAAGTAATCGTCGTGCTATAAAGTTAAATTAGCTATACATTAAAGGACGTGTGCAATAACGTTTTGATTGGTTCCCGGGTTTTCTCCAAAACGATTTATGATAATTCCAAGATATTTTTTCAATTAGATCAAAATAAAATTAAAATAAGTTTTATATTTTTTCTGCTTTCTTAAAAAGCTTATTTTATCTAGAAATAGGCATTGCAGTAAGACAAGTACACAAATGTTTCATAAGTTACCTACAACACTATTATTATTTCACGACGTGCTATATATTTTTTGACTTAAATTTTCTCTGTATCGAGAAGCCTTTTAAGATTTTAATTTGTCCCGAGCTTTAGCGAAAAGAAAATTTACAACTTCAAACTGATAACGTTTTTGATTAGCCTCCTTATATTGTTCTAAAATTTATGTAAACGAACAGCTGAATATTTTCTTGTACACTGTACACTCTAGTTTGCCGTGATGTGTAATTTACTTTAATTTAACGTGCCCCCCCCCCCCCTCCCCCCACAGATTTGGAATGTATGTTTCATGAATGTTCTGGTGTGGTTGTAAAAGCAAATAAATTTGATAAGTTTGTATTAAAATCGACGATAGTGTAGATCACATTTGACGATTTTTGGATACAAACAAAAGTACAGATATTTATATATTTTTTAATCTTTTAGTTGATCATTTCAGATTTTGAAAATTTTTCTTTTTTCACTGGCGGATAAAAAAATTCATTTTATAAATGGAAAATTCCTTTATTTCGACCACAAATAAACTTTTCCTGTGGTCATGTGAGGTTCTGTAGAAAATGTTGGCCCAATCGGTTCAGTTGTTTTTCATTTACTTTGAAAAAAAAACAACAAAAAAACTACACTATAAAAGGACAATTAGAATTGGGATTTCTATAGATTTTATTTAAAACCCAGATAATCAAATACATTATATTGTGTCTACCAATATTAATAACAATACAGATAGAACACTAGATGTCGTCTTTTCAATATTTAGGGGGTTTTCGTTCATGATAACCCTGAGAAGCCCAAAGGAGTTACGCTCTCTCTCTGTCTTGTCATTCAACGCGGCATGCGCGTTACTCCTTTAGGCTTCTGTCTCAGGGTTATTGTGAATGAAAAACCCCTAAATCTTGAAAAGACGACATCTAGTTTTCTATCTGTATTGTTATTAAACTATGCTACCAACTCTGTAAACATCTACTTATATGTGGGGAAGGGGGTGATGGTATCGATATTATGGGGTGGTGGCGATTTTTACATATCAAATAATGGATAAACAAACAAACATAAAAAAGCAAAATGTTATAGAAAATATATTGAAATATTAATTTAGAAATGTATGTGTAATGGTGTATACATTACATTTAATGGAAAAGTATACAAAATTTTTTTTAAATGCCAAAAATGATTCAAACTTATCATAGTTTCTATCTAGGCTTCCAGACGTTTTATTGTAAATTTCAATAGAATGTTTGACTGCCATCATATTGTAACAAAAATGTTGCAAATTCAAGCATTTAACAGGTCTTACATTCGATACTTTAGAGGTGGTTGTAGAAAATTGTGGGCAAATAATATTTCGGAGCACTTCTTCAGATAATGCACTGCCTAAACAGTCCCATTTAAATAATGAAATGCAGTCTCGTTAGCAGCGGCTGAGTAATTATTGCTGTTTTGCGCCCCATAGACAAAAAATATTTCGTCTCTCTAAAGGTTTTTCTCTAAATGTAATAACTTTTCTTTGAGCAAAGAAGAAACAATAGTATTTATTTGAAAAGTTTGTAAGTGTCAAAGAAAAGTTTAAAATGGATATTTCTGTTGTGTTTTAAACAGCATTGTTTCTCTTTCTTTTTCTTATGTTTACACATATATGTATTTGTAATTTTACTATTCATAATGTGTCTATACACTTCATATAATGTACCTAGCCAATAATATATGTTAATTAGATTAGATTAGATTAGATTAGATTAGATTAGATTAGATTAGATTAGATTAGATTAGATTAGATTAGATTAGATTAGATTAGATTAGATTAGATTAGATTAGATTAGATTAGATTAGATTAGATTAGATTAGAAATGAAAAGTTTATGAATTAAACAATTGTTTCAAATTTGAATTGTAATATGTACATACTACATAGATACCAGGACTAGTAGAACTATATACATATGACTAGTAGAACTATACCTAGGACTAGTAGAACTATATACCTATGACTAGTAAAACTATATACCTATGACTAGTAGAACCATATACCTATGACTAGTAGAACTATATGCCTATGACTAGTAGAACTATATGTACCTAGGACTATAGAACTATAACCTATGAATAGTAAAACTATATACATATGACTAGTAGAACTATATACTTATGAATAGTAGAACTATATACTTATGACTAGTAGAGCTATAAACCTATGACTAGTAGAAATAAATACCTATGACTATTATAACTATATGTACCTATAACAAGTAGAACAATATGTGCCTATGACTAGTAGAAATATATGTACCTATGACTAGAAGAATTGAAGCAAGGTTTCCCGCTTTCTTTGCAGCTGCAGATCGTCTCTATATAATTAGAAAATTAGAAAGGATCTCCCAAGGGGGGGGGGCAAACAACTTTTTTGCGCTTCTCACATATTTCACCCCCCCCCCCCCAGATTTATTTCTGTCGACGCCCTTGGCGAGATGAAATTGTTATGACGGCGTGGGTACAAAACACCCACGCTTTAAACTACCTAAATTTTAAAAACACGTAAATTTCATTTCAGGGTAAAAACATATAATTTTCATTTACAGGTAAAAAAAACACTTAACTTTTATTTTTGGAAAGAGACATCAAAATTTTAAAATGAACTTTTGTGAGTGTACAAGACATAAACATTTCATTTAAAAGTAAAAAAAACTAAATTTCATTTTAGAAAAGAAACAGCTAAATCTTTAAAAATTAACGTTTTAAATTTTAATGATGTTTTCGTTTAAATCTAAAAGTTAGGATGTTTTTACCTTCAAATGAAATTTAGGTGTTATGTATGGTGTTATGTATATAAGGTGATTACACATTTTGTGTGATTTAAAAATGAACGTTTTAAAATTTAATGATGTTTCGTTCAAAGCTAAAAGTTAAGATGTTTTTACTTAAAAATGAAATTTAGGTGTTATGTATCTTCGGGTGTTTTGAAAATAAGGTATTTACACATTTTGAGTTTTAGGTGATTCAGAAGTTAAGTTTTTAGGTGTTTTGTACCAACTCCGTTTAGACTTAGTTGAACCACTTCCCTTATGAGCCGACTCGAGTTGGAAAGAAGTGGTTCATCTAAGTCTAAGTAGCTTAACTCATTCTGTACCTGGACGACAGTTGTAGGCCTCTGCATCCTGCAGTAGATCATCAGGTTCATGGCGGACAGGTAGAGGAACGGACCCACGCCGGTCAAAATCAACCTGATAGAAAATTGTATATATTTATTTATTAATTTATTCTCGTACAAAAAAGTTATTGTACAGAAATGAAAGGATTTTAAAAATCTACAATCTTATTGTATTCAAATCCATTGATTCCAGGGCCCACGATCTACTATGCAAAGCTCTTCTCTATTTTAGACCCTGAACTTCACTTCAAACTTTTTAAAAGTACAAATCATTTTTATAGAATGAACAATAGTCAGAATGAAATTTTGTTGGAGTGAAACATTAAGTACACTATGCAGAGATTTTAAAAATTTCAAAAAAAAATCCAGGGTCCATTTAGATAAAACAGCTGTGAAGACCACCCACAAAATTACATGTACGCTGGTCCTGAATAGTATAGATCGGTAGATAAGAAGCATATAAATAAGCAGGCCGTGACTGGAACAGCCAATCATTGCTGCCGGGAAGTTTGAAATTTTGCCCGCCATTTAATGAGTGGACTCTCATTGGTCAAACATATACAGATATCCAGAAAGAGAAAAAGAGCGGATTAAGGAGGAAATTAAAAGTGTCCACGTTGGATATTCAGATTAAGCATTTGGGATTAAAGGTATCCGATTCAAAAGTTTTCAGCTCTGGTATATATCTAAAAGTTATAAGAAAATTGGGATTCTCCAAGACTGATGTACAGGGACATCTTCATGTTTCAAATTATGTTTGATTACATTTTTGTAATAAACCAGAAAACCTGGGGCTATGCTTAAAAATCGGTCACTTGGTATTACGTATACTGTCCCTTTAAGCATTAAAGCATTAAAGGTATGGGAAAGGTATGGGAAAGGTATGGGAAAGGTATGGGAAAGGTATGGGAAAGGTAGGAGAAAGGTATGGGATAGGTATGGGAAAGGTATGGGAAAGGTATGGGAAAGGTATGGGAAAGGTATGGAGAAGGTATGGGAAAGGTATGGGAAAGGTATGGGAAAGGTATGAGAAAGGTATGGAGAGGTATGGGAAAGGTATGGGAAAGGTATGGGAAAGGTATGGGAAAGGTATGGAGAAGGTATGGGAAAGGTATGGGAAAGGTATGGGAAAGGTATGAGAAAGGTATGGAGAGGTATGGGAAAGGTATGGGAAATGTATGGGAAAGGACCCACGCGCAGCCGATCACAATGAAACCGCCAAGAGAGTAAATGTAGTTCACATATAGGTGACTATTTCTAGTGAGTGAGTTTAAGGAGTTACCTGTACGATTATGAAAGATTTTTTGTATTTCTATATAATTCCTTTTTCCCTTTTTATTTATTTCTCTCTCCTGGGAACCAATATATGTTATAAAAACGTTATAAGTTTTCTCCCACTATATCATGAAACATTTAGCAAAAGAAATAAAGTAAATATTGAACAGAAATACTTTTCCCAAAAACTATGAATCCTAAAAGATGATAAAAACTTTTCTATTTTGCGATGTAAACCAAATATTGTAATTTAAGAAATTTTAGTTCATGCATTTCTGACAACAAAATTCTTTTTTAAAAATTAGTTTTTGGTATGGAATTTGCAAATTTTTGTGAAATCTTTATTAGACCAATTAATGAAATGGTTTTGTATCTAAAAGGTGTTTCTTAGCTTCTTTAAATTATGAAAATCTTTGCTCTGAACAGAATTAAAAAGAATTTATTTTGACAGATATGTTTGAGTTCAAAGATTTATTATCATTCTTTGTAAATCAGTGAATGAAAAATTATTTTTGAAATTAAACAATGTCCGAATTTAATGAATTTAAGCTGCGTCTCAAAACCCCCCAAAAACTGGTTTTTATTGAGCGCCGGCTTAAATTTAAAATTGAATACAATTTTAAGTGGAACCAACCATATTTGAGCCGCGGCTTAAAATTAAGCCGCGGCTCAAATTCTTTAAATTCGGCCTCTGTTTACAAAAAAAAATAATGATTTTATCAACTTTTTAGAAGAAAAAGAAAAATATTGGGGACTATTTTGTTTAAATTGGTGGATTTTCAAGCATCGTGAAAATTGACATTATTTTGATTTATGGCAAAGCTTTTCAATTTCGACCAGCCATGTTCCTTGCAATCAACATATAAATTGCCACAAAAAAACCTGTGCCCGATCTTTTAAGCTGTTTACAGGGGAATTGGATCAAATAAAAAAATATGAAATCTTAATGGACATTCAACAATTATTGTTCAAGTTATTTTGTGCTGAAACCCCCAGGTGTATAGAAAGATTTTTCATTGATTTAAAAAATGGGATTTACCATAAGGGGAGTTGTAACTAGATAATGATTTTATCATTTTCCTAGATTTTGATATTTTTTTCTTTTCAGAGTAAACTGCAGGGTAACCCACAAAGAAAAGGGCTGCCTGTAAACATTAAACTCTTTAAAGGGAGTGACCGGCAATGTATGGTAGTTGAACTGAGATTGCAGTATTATTGAGAAATTTTTAAATACGCTACGAGAACTTGTTATGGAGTAGGTATTTACCACACAACTACCATAAATTGCCGGTCATTCCATTTAAACATGGTGATTCCAAGGTCGAATTAAGCCCTCTGCTTTGGTTATACTCTTTTTATGGACCTTTTTTGATTCGGCAAAGAAAGGAAAAGGTTTTAAATTGCATGATTCATGAATATAAGGAAAAAATAGCCCCCAACCTGGTCCAGTGAATGTAGTAGTAAACATAGTCGGTGTCAAGACGCAGTTCAGTCGGAGCATAATACGGTTCAGCCGTTTCATTGTTTTCTGCATCCTTGAAGGTCTAAAAACAAGATTATTAATTTGAAATTTTCAAAAAAAAACATGTATATTTATCTGCGCTGCCAGGTTATTATTGAAATTTCATATTACTTCAATTTACTTTATGGGTACATTATGTTACGCTGTCTTGGTATACGTCATCTTTATTTCAAAATATTTAGAATTTGATGCTTTTACTTTTATTTTTTTATATATGAATAGTTCCATTGAAAAATTATACTCCATGAACTGGCATTTAGAAAGCATTACTTTTTTCATGCTTTTAAGTGAGATTCAAGGCCAAAAATATGTATTTATAAAATGTTATGAAAGATAAAAGAAACAACCCATTTTTTGCCCTCAAAATCATTTTTGACACTTACCAGAAAAAAAACGCTTTGAAATAGGAAATTACCTAATAAGACGTTCAAATCTCAAACCTGGGAACTTTTCTTTGATTTGATTACAAAATACTTTAAAACATCCCTTACTATTTAACATGACTGAACCAGCTTCGGCTACCCTACCCAAGATATTGATTTTTAATTCCAATTCATGGTTCATAAAATTATTCTTGAGAGATCTAGATTCCTTGTGACCAATGTATTAAAACATGCATGTGCAGTTCTTGAAATTTTACAAGAGCTTATTCAAACTTGGATTCAAACCACTTCAGCGACCCTACACGGGTGCTTTCAAGAGACTTCCAAATAAAAAAATAAAAAATTTGCTCTGAATGTTTGCTTACATTACATGCTGTAAAATCAAATTGTTTTGTAGATTTGACTTATATCTTATATCTCTAACTTTACAAAGACAGGGTCACTTTAAATTTAGTATTCAGTCACTTTAGACTTTTTTGTTTGGATCAGCCGCACATAGTTTAGATCACTCCCTCATTCATAAATACTCAACCCTGTTTATTACAGGGTTATCCATAAAGAATACTATTGTAAAGACGACCTGAAACTATCTAAACATGACGATTTAAGGTTAAATTAAATCTCCTGCCTTGAATATAGTCTTTTAAGGCTTATTTAATGATTTGACGAAGAGCTAAACCTGTTTACAGTTGCAGAGAGTTATAATTGAAACAGACGGTGTAAATTCCTGTAAAGGTTTCATCCTTTGTGAGTAACCCTGGTCATTTTTTGAATAACTTTAAAACTTTTAATTACCTTATACTCGATCCTAGCCTCTAGAAACTTTGGTATATTGAGTAGAAGGGAGAGTGCTAGTGAGGGCAGGGTGTAGGATAATACACGAAACATCATACTGTGGGTCTGCTCGAGATTGCGGTACAGCCAGGGCCTACATAATATTATTTTATTCGGAACAATTCTGATTTATAAAATTGGCCGAAATAGCATTTAAAGGTAGTGTAAGCGTAATTTCACGTGATCCTCCGTTCAAATATGTCTGATTCACAACGGTACCCTATTCTGATCATGTATGAACTAGATATGTGCGTGTTTTTGTTTATTTAAACTGTTTTTTTTAAGTTTCTCTGTAAACTTTTAGCTTTTATATCACATTTTTGATCAGATTAAATATTCAATCAAACATTTCTTTTTTTGCTTGGATGGAGGGTCAATTAAAAAAGTAATGTAAATTGAAATTGCAATCTATCAAATTATTCATAAAATTAGATTTTTTTCCGGCATACAATCAGTATAATAAGATTATTCCTTTATAATTAGGTTTACGCACTTGTTTTATAAGCATATATAATATATAGTATTCTTATACATACATGTATATAATATAAACATATATTTAGTATTCTTATATATACATGTGTATATAATATAAACATGTAATATTATTTTCCGGAAGAAACAATTTTGACTGAGGTTTTTAATAAAAGTAATAATTTGACACATTAAATGTGATAGATAGTTTTTGTGCCCGGCTAATCCTAACTTGTATTATCTTTACAATTCGTTTATCTGCTGGTTCACCATTCAAAATAAATTGTTCAATGTAAAATTTTAGGAAGTTTTTACTAAGGCAAAAAGTTACCAAGACAAAATTTGACCAAGGCAAAATGTTCGCAAAACAAATGTTACCAAGGCAAATATTTACCAAGAGAAAATTTTACTATGGCAAATGTTACTAAAGAAAGTGTTACTTGCAAAATGTGTCTAAGCAAAAAGTGTTACTAGGCAAAATGTGACTAGGCGAAATGTACAAGTTTACTTCGAATCCAACCATTGCATCACAACCAAAAACCTGACGATTTTGAACATTTTCTCGCTATGACAAAAGTTCAATTCAAATAAATAATAATTCAAAGCACAGTTTAGTTATGCCCTCTATTGGCTGGCATTCCAGCTTAAAGGGACTGTAAGCGTAATTTCAAATGACAATCCAGCAAAGATTGCAATGTATATTATTTACAAGGATACCCATTAAACCTTTATTTCGTCATTTATGTAGAAAATATTGTTGTTTTCCTTTGGTTTCATAATTTTTATCATTCCTAATGCAAGTCACTTTTGTAATTAAATCCACAATAGATAACAATCAGTTTTTAAAACTATAAACAATGATATCTAATTCATAATTGATCAGACAAAGCTTTTAAGGGCATTGCCAACTATGTACGGAGGGTCATGTGAAATTACGCTCTAAAAACAGAGCCATCGTTTCCAAAGAGGATTTTTCGTAATTGCAATTGTGTATACTCTGCATACATATTGAAACTAGTTCGTTCTGGGCGGAATTTGTAAACAAGAATAGATGCATCAGTGTTCGTCTAGTATTCGAGGGGGTTAAAAGCATTAAATTTTGACAATTTTGATAATTCACATAATAGTTTCCTATGACCAGAATATTTCATTGATTTTTTTATGTCAGGCTTCGATATCCGTCTTGTGTTTACATTACCGCCCAGAGACAGTGCAATACAGTACAAAAGATGCGTACACCTCTGAAATAACTTTCCTTGCATTATATCCTTGACTCAGATGTTTTAAGTATTTATTCGACTTACAATTCTAATTTAATTTGTTAAATTCTAAAAATGTTTCAATTTCAAGCTTTGTTTCAATTTAAACGGTCCTTTGATACCAGGGAATGATCAAATTAAAGCTTGAATTATAATGGTAGAATTAAACAATCCAAATCAAACACTTTTCATGCCGGAAAAGTGACATTTTTATTAGATATAGTTTTAAAGAGTATAATTTGGGCATTCCCTTTTTTTGAAAATGGACGTTAAATTCAGGGGAAATTAGTTCCAAAACTATTTCTAACACTAAGTGTTAGAACATGGACCAAGTCTACAAGCTATCTTTTCCAAAAGTATATATCTATAAATCGAAGGGGAGTTACACCATACATTTATAAAAATGGCTAAGACTAAATAATGAAACAAAAAATGTCAATTTTAAACTAATAAGAAGGTGGGAGTATTAGTTTTTGATGATACTTGATTTCATTTTCCTCCCTATTTTGAAACAAAAACGACATTTAATTTTCAGCTGATGTCGTGTTTTTGGAACATATCCTGGTTTTGAGACAGTTCCTCGAATTCATATCAATGTCAATTTTCAAGCAGTTACGAACTTACGTGTACTGTTATTTTTTAATTTAAAAACCATTAAAGCATTGTGAAATAAAAATATTAATATAACTTTGTTTTTACAATATAAATTTAACTAGTAATGCGGGAAATTGTTTATTTAAAATACGGGAAATTAAATCAACTTTGTCCTTTTATTTAAAAAATAGAATGGGGAAACAACGATCTTAGAAATAATTTAACAGTTTATTTAGTCTTTTTAAGTTAACTTTTACTTTCAGTGATTTATTTTGTAAGTTATGTAAGTGAGCTAGTTGTAAAAAGCGCATTATACTCAAAAACGGGAAAGTGGACCGATTGGGCTGGAATTTTTTTTTGGAATTTTTTGTAAAATTATTTTTCAAATATTTTTTTCTAAATTTTTTTTTCCACGGGCCCTTCAGCTAGTACTTTATAATAATCTACCTTCGCAAATTCTAAAAAAATTCAAGAAAACATGAAAGTAAGATTAAGAACTGTTATAGCTTCTCCTTGATGCTCAATTTAACAAATAGATATGAGACATTTCCCGGAAGCGGTCGTATTTTGCATAATTTGTCCATCTAAAAACAAAAACCCTTGGTTATGTTCTGTGTGCGGTTTTATATTTTCCTTCGCTTAAAGTTTTAAATTAAAAAAGTTTAGGGACTGAACCCTTTCTCAAATTATGATTTAATAAACTTTATTTTGTTCTAAGTTGCAAAGAAATGTTAGCCTAGTGCGAAAAGCGGCAAAAAAACGCCAAAATGTCAGCTCAACCTCATCTCAAGAATTTAGAAAAGATGTATTTAAAATATTCGTTTAGAAACATGTTTAAAATATCTTCATTTTTATTTTTTTAAACACTTGTATAAATAAGCTTTTGGTGCGTACTGTATAATAAAGTTATAAAGCAAAAATAGATTGAATTCAAGAGCAGAATTCTTCTTGCTTCACATGTTTATGGCCTCCAATCCATTTATATGGACAGATATTATTTATCTGGAGGAATTGATATTTTTCTTGTGTAAATGTAGTTGTCAAAACTACTACAGATTCAATTAAGAAAGCTGTCTCACATTGTTTGGGGCCTCCAACGAAATATATAAAACAGGTACTGCAAAGCATGGAAAAATAAATAAACATAGATAGCTTATGTACGCAAAATCACTAAGAATTGTACAGTCCGCGAACTCATACTTCTAGGGGTCAAAGTGTACTTCAATGATAAGCGAGGTGGTTTGGTGGTTTAATGGATTTCATCATAATAGAGTGCAGTAAAATAACTCCGGGAATGGAACTACTTGAACAACAATATTTCACTGAGCAATATATCATATTGACAAGAACTGAAGAAGGACATGAGAAGGACTAAACTAACTTAAATTTCTCTCTACAGAACTCATGTACACCACAAGTACTCGATGACATAAGAACAGCAAATGTTCACAACCGACCTAGTTAATCTATATAATAGGAATATCTTTAAAACATCTCTGTACATTTATATCTTTCAAGATGAAAAATGTCGTCTTATGCGCAATCTATCTTTATCTATGACTGTAAGCTTTCGCGTCTCTTTTCTACTAACAATGTTATCCTTTAACTGTTTCTCTTCAAGTCCCCATTTTTCATGGTAATCTGGAAATCAACAAAAATGTTCGTAGATTTTCCAAAAAAAAAGGCAACTTTTCCGAGAAAATAAATTTCAAATCTGACCGTCTATAACCTTTCGAGTGGTCTTCTGGATTGCCTCAAAAAAATTGGGCCTCATCAGTTCAGCTTTTTGACCAAAGTGTATTTCAACTCACTGGTTAGAAACTTGAATTGAGATTTATTGCTTAAACTTTAATAACTTCTGCTCAAACTGGGAGGGGAGGGGGGCTGTGTGGACTAACCCCCCCCCCCACAGGAGAAGTGAAAACTATGAAATTCAGGGGGGAGAGGGGGTTCAGTTACCAACAGGGAAGTAATATTTTTTTTTGGAAAATTTCTTCCATTATTTGTTAAACTAAACGTTTTATTAAAATCAGAGGAAAATTTTGTAAATTTATCTAAAGTTAAGAACAGAAAAGTTCTATAAAGTGTAAAACCATATTTGTAAATGTCTCTCTCCACTAAGGTAAGTGTGCCACTCTCCACAAAACTCAAGGATGTAATGCAAGGAGAGTTAATTTCAGTTGCGTATATTATGCGTACATATTGAAACCAGTTCTCTCTGGGCGGAATTTGTAAACAAGAATAGATGCATCCTTGTTCGTTTAGTATCTGAGGGGGTTAAAAGCATTAAATTTTGATAATTTTGATAATTTAGAAAATATTTTCCTATGACCAGAATATTTCATTGATTTTTTATGTGAAAGATGGATCCCATGTCGAGGCTTTGACATCCGCCCAGAGACAGTACACTGCAGTATAAAAGATGTGTACACCTCTGAAATAACTTTCCTTGCATTACATCCTTGACAAAACTCTACTATTTCTTCAGCTTCGGTCAGTACACAGCAAAACACTGCAGTACACGCCAAAAGCTTAATTTAATGTAAGTGTACTCTACTTAGCTAGAAAAGAGGCCATTTTGTAAACTGCTCCTCATTTAAAGTACAAGACAGACCTCAGGACAAACATATTTAATTTGTACAGCATTTATAAATAATGCATGCTGACTTTAGAATTACACCTTATCATCATACCCTTCTTTCATAAAAAAGGCATTTACTCGTACCGGAAGGTCTAGGCTACCTAGTCCGTACTTAGTGCATGTACTGTGTTGTCGACCCCAGCAATTTTGAATTCACATCGAGTTAACCATACTTTGTGGTTTTAGCTTACCTGCAAACAGCCAGATATCTTTCTGTGGCAATCCCCATGATCAAGAAGGTGGTCCAAGACATTAAAATGTTCTTTACAGGGTACCAGAAGTACGGGAACATGTAGACATACACCTAGATTAATGTTAAAATAATGTTAGTTCGATATAATTATCATTCATTTTTAAATAAATTTTTATTTGAGAAATAGAATTAATCTTTCTAGCCATTGGAGACATATACAGTGATTATATCCACCTAAACCCTAAATAAGCCATACATCGAAAGAATTCATCAAATTTCGTATTCTTACTAACTTCTCATAGTTTCCATGTATATATATCTTTACTATTTAAAACCTTAGTAGAAATCAAAATTGAAATAGAAAGTTTTCTTCATTGTATTGATATTTACGACGACGACTGTAGCTTATTTTGATCTATTTTACTTCTTTTTAACTTTAATAATTTATTTTAATAAAATTTTACAATATTTTTAAATATTTATATGATATCAGATGTAAATATTTTGAGATTTCTATTTTTTTTTTTTTTTTTTTTCTTCTTGTTCATACATCTTTCAATCATATGCGGCTAATTTTAAAAATAAAAAGAAAAGAATTTTTTTTGATGTCTTTTGGGATTTACAAGAAAGAACTATTTTTAAAGGATCTTGCTTTTTTGCTGAACCATGTATTTAATTGAACTAGCTGAGGATCTTGCTTTCTTTCTCATAACTCTATATAGAATTGTTTACTCTTGAATTGCACCTGACTGAGCAAAAAGACAATTTCCTAATATGTTCTTGGGGGTGGGGAGAGCGATAGTCTCAACCCCCTCCCCCTTCCCAGTGGGGGGGACGTCTTCCAAGCCCTTATCTCTAATATTAAGAGATTTCCCTTCCACTTTTTCCTGTTCAATTTTCTTTTTTCTTCTTGCTCCTTGTTTCTTTTTTCTACACTTTTAGGCCTCTCCAACTAGTTTTTTTGACATCAAGTCCCGGAGCAGGTAGGAGAGAGATAAGGATGTTTGTAGGAGGAAGGGTATAGGGGGTTACTCCCTGTGTTCTTTCTATTATACTTTTTCCGAGTTTAGGGGAATTAAGGAAACCAATAACTGCACCCCTTATGTAAAATGGGGAGTTGTAAGCCCTAAAGCCCCATTGAGAGGAATTTTCCACAGCAGTCCAATCCTCACAGCTGGTCGAATAAAAAATCGGTATTGTTGTGCATGCCTTGTATAACTATCAGGGATAAGACTGAAGATGACTATTTTACTTCTAGATGTTAAGGAACTCCGCAAGAATATTTATAAGGAATGCGTGAGTAGGTAGTTGTCAAACATAACATGACATTCAAGAAGGGGATATGGGGGGGGGGGCTTAAAGAGGGATGTAGAATCCCCTATTTCTGGATTATTAATAGCATCCAAATTTTTACATAATTTCAAGGTTTGGTAAGTTTAAGACCTTTAAAATGATGGAAGTTTTAGATTTTTAAAATCAATATTAGGTTTTATTATTAATAATATGAAATAACCACTATTGTAGCTCTTAAGCCCAACGCTCCACAATATGTCTCCCAATATCTGTTAAAAATAATGATAAATGCTTCTTTGCCTTCACTGCACATTTGAATAATAAATTTCAATTCAATTCAATTATTTTGTTCAATGTTCTAAAAGTGAAATAAAACCTCTAAAAAATCCAATTTAAAGGTAATTGGGAAGATAAGAATAAAATACATGACTAACCAAATGTCTATAATTATTTCTATAAAGAGACTGTACAAATTTCAAAGAACCCTCTATATTTAGAAAGGCACGCTCCATTTACAGCGTATTACTAGCTTAAAATAGTGATGAATTTCCTCAATTGTTTTTATGTAGAAGAAACACTTTTATGTAAATAATCAACAAATAGATTTTTAGTCTGGTCTAATAATGGTAGGAATACTTGAGAACATTTAACACAGAACACATACACACATTTACTGGAAACCAAGAAAATCAAAGTTTTATTCTGGACTGATCAAATACTAGTAAACTCATCGTCCACTAACTCTTGTTTCTGTACAGGTTGACCTGCTCGCCCTCGTCGGGAATCCCTAATTTTGCCAAAATACCAGGTGAACTCCCCATTGGAAATCCCCGGATTCCTTCGGGCCTCTCAAATCGGTAACAATTAGAATTCTTCCGCTCTAATATTTACAACAGAAAATAGGGATATATATTTTATTCCTCACTAGTCACCAAAAAAGATCATTATCATTAATATACAACACTATTAAGGATTAGAGAAAAGCAGAACTTATTGATCTTACTCATATGAAATCCAGCAAAAAATGGTCTCTTCCGTTGGAAGACAACAACAACTGGAATCAATGCAATCTGACTTTGGTGATCTAGAATCTTGATAGCTTGAATATACAGTGGATACAGAACAGATGACATGTTTAAGTTTCTACCAAAACTAGTTTAATTTGAAGAATAAGCTTGTCAACCATTTACTTCAAGACCCCCCCCCCTCTATGTAATGTTGTCTTCAACCTAAAAGCTCCTCTCGGAGACGAGAAACCAAACCAAACAATTTCAGCCCGCTTCTCTTTGTTCTCCGACAACGGAATATAAACACTTTTATTAATTGTGAACCACTTCAAAGTTAAGCAAAGAATATTTTCATATAAAGAATTCGTGACTTTCCTTAACATTTAATTGTCACTCTTTTCGGAAGTTTTAATGTATAAAAAAACGTCTTAGGACTCCCCGACAGTTTAACCCACAGATACTCAAATAGATCGTAAGAATCTTTTCATTATAAAATTCGTAAACCATTGTAATAATTATTTATCATTATTCATTTCATTTTTTTTAGGAAATAAAGAGTTTTCTGCATTATCGATTTTGATTTGAGGGTTATTCTGTTCTATCTGTTCATCGTCAGAATCTTGTTCCTTTCCGACAACAAAGCTCTTTTAGAAATGTTTCAGGAGAATGAATGGCTTTCTTTTCCAATACGGGAAGACGACATTCAACAATACCAGAGAGAAACTGAGGATGTCAACAGGCCTGGGATCCCAGCCAGTCAACATTTGGCCTTCTTTAAGGTAACTTGTCAATTCTTAGAATATATATCATTTCATAAAATCCAATATGACAGTTAGAATAGTTATATTTTAGGTTTCCTGAATAACAACCCTGAATAACAAGGAACTGGTAGCTCCTACTAATCTGAATACTATAATGCTGCCCCCACCAACCATCCTCCTGAAGGTGTAAACCCTGAATAACAAGGAACTGGTAGCTCCTACTAATCTGAATACTATAATGCTGCCCCCACCAACCATCCTTCTGAAGGTGTAAACCCTGAATAATAACAAACTGGTAACTCCTACTAATCTGAATACTATACTGAAGAACACTGAAGATCAAATAAAATGATTGAATAGGTACTGTTAATATCAAAAATATAAATAAAAAGAACAATATTTTTATACACATAGTTATTCAACAATACTTTACCATAACAACCAAAACCAAAACCAAAACCAAAACCTAAACCTAAACCTAGACCTAAACCAAAAGCTAAACCTAAACCTAAACCTAAACTTACCACTGGCTCGTATTTGAAAACCTTGATAGCGCTGTAATCCCAGACTGTCATTATTAGGTAGCACAAATCTATATATATATTCATTTATTCATTTATTCATTTATTCATTTATTCATTTATTCATTTATTCATTTTTTCATTTATTCATTTATTCATTTATTCATTTATTTATTTATTCATTTATTCATTTATTCATTTATTCCTATTCATTTATTCATTTATTCATTTATTTATTTATTCATTTATTCATTTATTCATTTATTCATTTAATCATTTATTCATTTATTCATTTATTCATTTATTCATTTATTCGTTTATTAATTTATTCATTTATTCATTTATTCATTTATTCATTTATTCATTTATTCAATTATTCATCCTTTCATTTATTCATTTATTCATTCATTCATTTGTTCATCCTATATTTTATTCATTTATTCATTTTGTCATTTATTCGATTATTCATTTATTCATTTATTCATTTGTTCATTTAATCATTTATTCATTTATTCATTTTGTCATTTATTCGATTATTCATTTATTCATTTATTCATTTATTTATTTATTCATTCATTAATTTGTTCATTTAATCATTTATTCATTTATTCATTTTCTCATTTATTCGTTTATTCATTTATTCATTTCATTAATTCATTTATTCATTTATTCATTTATTCATTTATTCATTTATTCATTTATTCATTTATTCATTTATTCATTTATTCATTTATTCATTTATTCATTTATTCATTCATTCATTTTTTCATTCATCCTTCCTCTTTCTTCTTAACCCCAACAAAATAAATGAATGTTTCCCTAGTATGGATAAGGTGATCAAAAGCTGATTAAAACTCGATTTCATCTCAGGTTTCCTAAAGAAATAGAATACGCTATTATTATTATAATAAAAAGATTAATAATGATAAAAATAACAAAAATATAAAACAGACTTGTTTAAATTCTCCCTTTCTAGTGCTAATCTCATTTGGTTTCGCAGATTTTTATATATCTTATTGGAAGATTTGCAGGATGTTTGAAAATCTACCACCGGGTTATGATATTAGATCTCCAACAAACTAGATTACCCTTTGTTCACCTGTTTTTAGAGAAAAAATATTTCTCAACATAGGAAAAAGGAATTGAGTTCTTTAAACAAATTCTATTTTTCTAATCCCACTATCTATCACCCCAGTTAAGTAAACCTTTGATATTTCAAACTATGAGTGCCGTTAGATCTAAAAATCTTAGTTTGAAATATCAAAGGTCTACATCGTCAAGTTGCAAAGAGTTTTAACTAGCGGTGGATTCCAACAACCAAATAAAAAATATTGAGAAGAGTTGTAATCAACTAGATTATCAAGTAATTGACAATCTATATTTAATTAAAATTCTAATCTTCTTGATGGAACCATGGTACCACTCAAGGTTATAATGCAAGGAAGGTTATTTCAGACGTGTACGCATCTTTTGTACTGCAGTGTACTGTCTCTGGGCGACAATGTAAACACAAGACGGATGTGGAAGCCTGACATGGGATCCATCTTTACATTAAAAATCAATGAAATATTCTGGTCATACTCATAGGAAACTATTATGTTAATTAACAAAATTATCAAAATTTAATGCTTTTAACCTCCTCGGATACTAAACGAACACTGATGCATCTATTCTTGTTTACAAATTCCGCCCAATATGTACGCAGAGTATACGCAACGGCAATTAACTTTCCTTGCATTACAACCATGGTACCAGTTTGTTAATCGTTTTTGAAAACGATCGTTAAACGGTCGTTTTTTGTTTCGTTTTCCGATCGTTTTCAAAACGATCGTTTCATGTCGTCTTATATGTAGATAAAAAGTTGTGGGGGAGCTAAAACATCTTGGTATTTCCTTTAAAACTGCTCAATGATAAGTACCGATGCCCTTCAGGGCGGTTTCCTCTCCCCTCATTAACGAAACGGCGAGCTTTATAAAAACAAACTTTTTTAAAAAAAGATCGTTTTGTTTTCGTTTTTTGTCGTCGTTTTCGTAACGAAACGATAGTTTTCAAAAAATGAAAACGTTAACACCCCTAGGTACCACTGATTCATTTTAAGTATCGGGCCGACGTTGAACACGCCAGCGCAAGCTGTATAGTACACATACAGACAAAATAAGGCAAAACGAGACAGTACGTCACAATAAACAATCCCCTTTAATTTATATTACTGGAGCCCAAAAGAAAAAGAAAATATGTTTAAGTGCTATGTTCATGTCTTCAGAAAAGTAAAAGTGAACTTTGAAAGTAAGGAAAAATCTAATGCGAAATCTCTAAGTCAGTTCAGTCTGTGAAGTTTGTTTTAGTCTGATGCACCAACCATGATGATAATGAAAAAGCTTCATGTCGTCTTCATTACAATTTTTCAACCAATATGACTCTTTAAAGAACACTTCAAAATTACCCTTAATATCTTAAACATGTGGTCGGCTTTTTGTGCTTTCATAAATGCTGGAAACATTTCAATTTCAAAACTAAGTCAAAATTGTGTAATGGAATAGGATTTCTTCTTTTAATTTGAATGATTTAGAACTATTCATAAGAAATATTTATTCTTCTTTAATTTCTTCTTTATTTTCTTAATCATGAGGTTCAACTGAAAAAAAAACAATATTTACGAAATTATCATATATACATACATTTGTTAAGGATAATCTATATTCAATATATATTTTGAAATAAACTATTATCTTCTTATTATTTTTTTTTTAGAAATTTACTTACATCAGTTGGACAAATTCTATCTTTTTATTCTTTCCTATCCATTCTCTTCAGTCCTAAATTCACATTCATTTTGGATAAACAAATAAACAAATTTGATAAATCAATTTTCTTTGAATGTTTGCTTTTGATTTACTTTTCTTTAAATCCAAATAAAATGCCTGATGTTTCCATTCTAACTTTTTAACTCCTACTGGCCTAAATATCTGCGCATTTCTACCTGCGCACTGTGCAGTGTGCATAAACTTTCAAATCTTACAAACTATAAATATACATAAAACATGAGGAAATAAATCACAATGTTATTTTAATACAAATTGTGTAAACGTTTAATAAAGAAAAAAGTGTTTGCATTGAATCATAAATATAAGGAAACTGACTAATAAATTCTGTACAATCGTCTCTGAAGTCTCATCCTTTAAGGGTAACCCTGGGTTCGCCACAAACTTAAAGTGTTTTTGACTTTTTTGCTGTTTTTAGTGAATTTGGTAATTTAACTCAAAAAATTTTAAATTTTTCAAAATTCTTTTTCAAGCATGAATATAGCATGAATATTTAAAAAAAATGAGGTGTAACATGTAATTTTTTTTGGGAGCATTTTAGTGATTTCTCGAATATTAAATTGTTGGATAAAAACCTTACGGACGATTCAGAAAAATTATTTATTTCGCATTTTTTTCTCGATTATCCCTAGTAAACAACAAGTAACTTTAATGCAGTTTTTCTGGTTCTGACAAACAAAACTTGGAGTTAAGTAACTTTTTAGAGTTTTAGGATTTCAGGATGCATAAATTTTGATCTCAAAGGAATTGAATGTTTGCCACAAACTCTAATTTTCTAATCCTATATCTCTGCAACCCGATGTCGTAGACCTTTGATTTTTAAACTATACATTTTGTTAGATTAAATAGTCTAATTTTTAAATAAAAAAGATACAACATTAGGTTGCAAAGATGTAGGTATTAGGCAATATGGGCAAAAATTCAATTCCTGTATAACTCAATTTTCTTGGAGTTAAAGTAAAACACCAACAAAATCAAAAAGTTTTTTCAAAATTGCTTTTTGATTTAAAATAAAATCTCATTTCTAAATTTGATCTAAAAATGATCATCTTATTGAATGTGGGGTACCAGAACCATAGATAATAGATCATTAAAATTTAAATATTTTGGCTTATCTAAAAGGGAAAAAATTGCTTAAATATAAAGCTTATGCTCAGAGTATGTATGAATTCTATCAATGGAGAGGATTTGTATAAAAATTCGGTAAATATACAATATAACAATTTTTGTTTAGTATAGTCAGAAAGTCGCCATTTTTCTATTTTAATTGGTGCATTTTCAAGAATAAGAAATTTACAAAAATGTTATTGGATTTAAAAAATTTTATTTTTTTTGTAAAATGTCGAAAATGCGCGTAAAAACATTATAAAATCCGCAAACTTCTTTTTATGTTTTTTTTACACTGTACAAAGAGAAGATGCTTACAGATAAAGCCACAGTTAAAAGTAAAAATATAAGATGGGCGCGAAGCGCACTAATAGTCTAGTATCTGTAAACTCATTAACTGCTTTTGTATAAGAAACCTTTCTCATGGTCACAAAAAGAACTGAAACTTTAGTTTTCTAATATTTTATCTAAGACATTTGCAGTACCTTTCAGAACAAAAATTATTTAACCCCCCCCCCCAAAAAAAAAAACAAGAAGGGGGGACGGGGACTCTCCGATGATAGATTTTCATTCAGCAGACTTGTAAAATTGCAAAAATGGTTTTTGCCACATCAACACGACTTCAAGATTTTTCCATGAATTCACGGCTAGCAGATTACCAAAAACAAAATCAGCATTTTGAAATATATTAAAGGGACTGTACGCGTAATTACAAGTAGCTTCTAAAGATGGTAATGCCGGATTCACAACGGTACCTTTAAAACCTTTAACTTATCAATGATGTGAAAGATAGGTTTAAAAGTATATAATTTTGTTAATGTATTTTTTGCAGTAGAAATGCGCAAGTAATCCACAATTTGTTGGTATCATGGCGCATCTGAGGTCTCTGAAATTATGTTTACGTTCACTTTTTCGGGGTTTCTTAGATTTTAAAAGAATTTTAAGGAAAATTTAATAAAATAGGAAAAAATTATTGATGTTATTTTTAAATGGATCAATGTCCGTCCGACTTGAAATATCAGTTTTGTTTCTAAATCCTTTAGTCTCGCGTCTTAAGATTGGGTTAGACCCGACTTAAAAAAGCTGTGCAGGTGATTTACTGATTATTAAATTATATATTAATTTAAAAAATTAGTCTCAGTCTAGTTTTCATGATATATTAAATTCACGAGAATTAGAGCTTACTCAGTAATAACTAAAACAGGAAGAAGACTTTTAGACTATTATAATCTAAAAAGTTCATCAGTATGATACACAACAATTGTGCAGTGTAAACAGACCTTTTCACGAATAACTGTTTAGTAAGACTATTTGCTATGTTACAATATCAAATGCAACAGAGCAATGCTAGAATGTCTTTTTCCTTTTTCATTGTTTTCTGGTGATCACTGTATTTTTTATCAAATAAACGTTTCCAGGCCGGTCTAATTTTCTTCCAAGCCCTTTGAAGCATAAACAAACTCATTCAATTTTAATAGAACTTTTCCAAAATATTAATCATCAATTTTCATCAATTTTCTGTGCACATAAGAGGGGTCAAAGGGACTATAGATGTAAACAGATAAACAGATAAACAGATAAACAGATACACAGATAAACAGATAAACAGATAAACAGATAAACAGATAAACAGATAAACAAATACACAGATAAACAGATAAACAGATAAACAGATTTCTAGTTATCTTCTTTTTATGGAATGGCCTGTCCGTAAAAAAAAACATTTTTAAAATTGAAAATAGTAAATTTTAGTTAGGAAAATGATGATATCTACGATCGTAAAGTAAAAACTACGGTTTTGAAAAAGCTCTGGTTTAAACTTTCAATTTTAAATCGACTTTTCATCCACAGTAAATGTAGCTAAACCACTGTTTTTTGTTTGTTTAATGAAGGTACTTTTTGGTAAGTTTTCATGACAAATTTTAACAAACAAAACATTATGTAAAGCAGGTTTCTTATGTTTGTCATTCTTAAAAAGTTGTATGTTTCTTTTTCATTTTTTCTTTTTGATCTTATTAAAACTTTTTCTGTTAGATGTGGGGGGCCGGGGTGAAGCTGATAGAGAAAGAGTATGGATATAAAACGTTGCAAGCCAAAAAAATATACATTATACAGGTCAGTCCAATAGTTTGAAAAATATGATCTTTAAACAAAAGTAATAAAAATGTATAATCAGGATGAGATTTTTTGAAAAGTATAATCGTTCTTCAATATTTCAAATAAAAAATAAATTTTATGGTCCGTCATTTTATAAATTTCAAAACTTCGAATAAAATTTTCGTCCAATTTTCCACAGGAATCCAGTAAAATATTTTGCTACAAAAATATTAAATATGGAATATTGTAATGCCTTTTATCAAAAGGAATAATAAAGATATGTCTGCAGAGTATATTTTGTAATTTTTTCAAAACTGTAATGTCCCTGTAATAATTCTGAAAGATAAACTGTGAAATGAGATATGTTTGTATATCTACAGGATAATCTAATTTTAATACAGTGCAATTTTTTTTAAATCCTGCAATTCCGCGCAAATTTGCCTGCAAATTGAAATTTGTTGTGGAATTTTGTTTTTCTATGATTACGCTTTGTTTGATAAAAATGTTATTGTTATATTTGCTTTGAAATACTACACCCAAATATCATGCACAGATATCTTGCCAGAGGCCGAATTTAAAAAATTTGAGCCGCGGCTTAAATTTCAGTCGCGGCTCAAATATGGTTGGTTCCGGCCACTTAAAATTAATGTATTCAAGGTTTAAAGAGTTAAGCCGGCGCTCAATTTAGACAGTTTTTGTCGGATTTGAGACGCAGCTCATTAAATTCGGACTACATTTGTTGTTTAATACGTGCTGGGTCAATATTACGCTAAGTAGTGAAGACTAGACGTTGCGACTGAATGCATAGGCAGTTCATGTTGCACCGGCTCGGATATAGACAATTCATGTTGTACCGGCTAAGATATAGACAGTTCATGTTTTACCGGCTAAGATATAGACAGTTCATGTTGTACTGGCTCAGTCATGTTTTACCGGCTAAGATATAGGCAGTTCATGTTGTACCGGCTCAGATATAGACAGTTCATGATGTTTCGGCTCGGATATAGATTGTTCAAGTTGTAGTTCAAGTCGTACCAGCTCGGATATAGACAGTTCATGATGTACAGGCTCAGATATAGACAGTTCATGTTTTACCGGCTCGGATATAGACAGTTCAAGTTTTACCGTCTTGGATATAGATAGTGCATGTTGTACCGGCTTGGATATAGATAGTGCATGTTGTACCGGCTCGGATATAGACATTTCATGATGTACCGGCTCGGATATAGACAGTTCAAGTTGCACCTGCTCGGATATAGACAGTTCATGATGTACCGGCTTCGATCATGCAACTTTTAGATTTTTATTAAATTTTGAAGAAATTATTATCCCACTTTTTTACTCCAGTGAGTTTCGAAGTTTTTGTATCCAAACAGAGTTTTGAAAATTTTAAAGAGCTGCATCTATTGCAAGGATGAAAATTAAATTTCTAAGGATTTTGTGGAATATATTTTAATTTGATTTACTAACCTGAGTATGTAGATGGCGGCTAGATTCCCCAGTAGTCCAATGAGTCCAACTATAGGTATTATTATACCCTCTGATCAGAAAACATTTTTATCAATTAAACAAGAATTAAATCAAATTTTGCTGAAGTTTAAGTTTTTGGATATATTTTCAATTTATTTTTGTATCAAATTTTATTTATATTTTGCAATTTTATTTATATTTTACAATGTTTTTAAAATCATCAATTTCTGTAGTCATCGCTAATTCACATTGTACACTCTATCTAGAGGCAATATCAATTTAGCCAAATAATCTATTTTAGCTCTTCTAAACCATATATTGGTATTTTTCCATCTTTTTAAATGAATGAAAGAGGAAAGATAACCAGGTTCAATCTAAATGAAATTATGTTCTCCTAATTGCATTTATAAACGGGTAAATTGGATCAAATGTAATTAATTCAAATGGAGCTTTTGCAAAATTACTAAAGTGGTTTTAAGATTTCAGAATGAAGAGAACTTAAATTTTAAAGGGTGAGGCCGGCTATGTAACATATTTGAACTGAAAGTGCAGTATTTTAGTGAAAAACATTAGGATTTATTTAATATCAATGAGACAGTTTTACAGTGTGCAATTTGTAAATAAGAGCGCAAAGTCGTTTGTAATATTTCACCTGTTGTATCAGTCAGCAGAAGAAACATGCGGTTTTTTTTAAATTCTTAAATAACATGGATAAAACATGTAAAAAATACTTTTCATACAGATACATATAGTTACATGTAATGTATACAATTACAAACAGGTTGAGAAAAATAAGTTTTTTTGATTCCTTTTAAAATCTTGCACGTTTATTCAAATTCTTTCAGCTAAGGTCGCTTGTTGGAGGGATTCTCTTATTTGATTGTGAAAAAGAAATTTAGAAGAAATCTGCGAAAAAAATTAAAGAAGCAGGTAAAACTGATAATGAAAATATTAATTCTACAGTTCTACTATTTCTATGTTCCTAAACAGAAAATTAGATTATAAATTAATGTTTTTACATGTCTTGTCCGGATTATTAAATAATTGTAAAAAAATGTTTCTTCTGTTGGCTGAAACAACTGGTGAAATATTACAAACGACTTTACGCTCTTATTTAAAAATTGTACAACGTAAAAATGTCTAATTGGTATCAAATAATTGCTAAAGAATTTCTCTTCAATACTGCACTTTCAGCTCAAATTTGTTACATAGCCGGCCTCTCCCTTTAAATGGATTACAAAAGTACACAGTGATCCAAAGGTTTTAAGCTCTAACGCAAAAATCGATGAAAATTCTGCCAATTACGTCTGAAACACTAAAAAGCTAAAAACAAGTGCACCAGGGTTTTAAAATGTAAATGTCTAGGGCTACATAAAAGTCGTGATGTAAAATCAAAGGCCAAAGGCGGTTGCGACACTTCAAAGTCTACTTAGTCTTCAAAATTTGCATAGCAATCGTTTTTAAAAGTTTGTGATAACAATGTTCCTATATAGAAAGAGGCGGTAGCAGCTGCCGTTAAATAAGTACAGTTTCCCGACATTTTTCTGAAATAGAATATTTCTATATTTTTAGAAACACACTATTTTACCGTTATATTTTAGATAACTAGATACATTACATCGATTAACTCTATTCCGATTGGGCTATTTTTGTCCAATATAGATGTAAAACACCCCCCCCCCTTTGATTTTGCCCTTAGAGTTAAGATAAGGGAGTCTGATACATGTCCCTTGTCCAACTTTTCAAGGCCTGCTCATTAAAAAAAAAATTAGACCTTTATCCTTAGTGGTAGGGTGCAAGGGAGGATTTTTAAAAATTAGACCTCTATCTTAAATGGTTAGGGTGCAAGGGAGGATTTTAAAAATTAGACCTCTATCTTTATGGTTAGGGTGCAAGGGAGGATTTTAAAAACTAGACCTCTATCTTATATGGTTAGGGTGCTAGGGAGGATTTTAAAAATTAGACCTCTATCTTATATGGTTAGGGTGCAAGGGAGGATTTTAAAAATTAGACCTCTANTAAATAAATGTCTATAAAAGGGGGGTTGGCTCCATCAATGATTAAAGTCTCAGTCACAAACTCAGATTTTCTAATACCTTCATCTTGACATCCCAATGTCGTAGAATGTTATGAATTCTGTTTGATCAAATAATCAAAGTTTTAAAACTCAAAGGTTTACACCGCCAGGTTACAAAGATATAAGAATTAGAACATTTGAGTTTGTGGCATAAACTGTATACCTTTATCTTTTTATCTTTAAGAATAAAAGACCAAATTCAGTCCAAAATTAGTCAAAAATGTTAAGTAAGGTGGGGGATAAATACTTCTCCGCCAATAGTTTTTAATTATTTACCCCCATGCTCCCCTCCCCTCCACCGGGAAGAATCTGCCCCTGAAAGTGAACACAATATCAAGAATTATTAAAAGAATATTTATTCGTTTACATATTCTTGAAACAATGGCTTATTATACTCAAGGATGTAATGCAAGGAAAGTTATTTCACAAGTGTACACATCTTTTGTACTGCAGTGTACTGTCTCTGGGCGGTAATGTAAACACAAGACGGATGCATCTATTCTTGTTTACAAATTCCGCCCAAAGAGAACTGCTTTCAACATTTACGCAGAGTATACACGACCGCAATTAACTTTCCTTGCATTCAAAGTTGAAAATAGATCTCTAGATGTATTTACACGATTTTTCTTCATCTCAATATCTTTCTTTTAGCTAGAAGGTTTTGGTAGATTTTTGCAACATTTTTGCGAAATTTTTGCGAAATTTTTGTGATGGGCTGCAATGCAAGAACAATTTTTCCCAGATTTGATCTTTATTTAAATATAAAATGTTTATTCTGTTATTGGCAAAAATCATTAAATTCAGCCGAGAATTCTTGTGTATATCTAGATCAATTCTTGATCATGATCTTTTGTAAATCTGCAGATTAATTTAATCTTCATTCGATATCCCGCATGGTTAATGTGCCTGTCAGGGATGGAAAGTAAGTTTTGATATGAGGAGAAATAAATAAAATAAAGATACGGAAATATATCGGTTTTTGTAGATCCTCAAATTAAAAGTGCCCATGATTAGATATCGAGATCAAGCGATCAGAATTGTGAATATCCAACACTAAAGTCCCCAGCTCTGTGTACTGTTAAAAACATATCAATTTCTTTAAAATTCATTATTTAAACCATTTGACCAAAAACCTTTTCAGAAACCAGATGAAAGCAATTGTTTCAGGTTACATCAGAAAATTAACCAATACTCTTTCTTGAATAATTGGTACATGAAACATTACCCAAACATGTGAACAATCCCTTAGGAAGTCTCCGGTTGATTCCTGTATACTCCAGAAATCTCCGTTGACTGAACTCTGGTTCTCTTCTCTCCGTGTTGGAGGATAGAACGGTTTTCTCTCTTGGTTCGCTCCTATCTATAAGGCCTCAGTCTCGGTGAGATTGCAGCTTGATGTGATGTGTGCTGAGGATATTCAGTAAGTGAACACATCTGATATGCACTCTCTCTCTCTCTCTCTCTCTCTCTCTCTCTCTCTCTCCCAAAACTTGAAACAGTATCGAAAACAGGGGTTCAGGAATGGGAAAGAATTATAAGGTTTTGTACATAACCCAATATTTTTTATTATGGCATATTGTTTTAAGTGTTTGTTAGTTTTATAAGAAAACTCTGGTGTTTCGTTCAACGATCAAATTATCGGCTCTGGGGGTTTAAATCGATTCCAACTTTTCTGAGAGTTGTGAAAGGGGGCAATAGGAGGGGGCAATACTTGTCTACGTATTTGCAAATATACGTTAGCTGGAGTGTACAATTAAGACGGTTCACTATAAATATGTGTTATACGAGATTCCAACCTTACATACAGTACAATTATCAAATAATTATTTATTATCAAATAATTGTATGTTGTACTTTTGTGTAATTCAATTAGATTAGAAAAAATTTAATTTTTGTATATATATATTTAAAAATTATAAATATATATATATACAAACAATATACAGGGTATTAAAGACGATTGAACAGAATTTATGCAGACTTTGTACACAGAGTTAGGGTTCCATGCAGATGAAAGCTTGTGTCTTTCGGCGCCAAATTATATAACAAACTTTTAATTCTATTTTTAGTGTGCAGTGCAAAAATACCAAATCTATTTTTGATATTCCATCATAGATTTTTGCGGGTAAACATATATATTTCTGAACCTTAATCGTTTTTCACAACAAAGATGAAATGTTGCTTTTTATATATCTAGGCTTTTAGGGTGATTTGAGTCCATCTTCTATTTCAATTGCTAACATGTTCTCTTTGTATACATGATAAAACAAAAACCAACCAAAAATTTGCGGATTTTGACGTTTATTGGATACAACACAAACAAACAACCAGGCAGAAACCCAGACAAACAAAGTATTTATATATAGATTGGAATGACATATTCATGAGATTATAATTTATCCTTTATATTTATCCTTGTTTTTAGGAGACAAATTAATCACAACATTTGCAAGATGGAGGATTACTACAGATAGGTATCATTTACAGACATTCGGGTTTATTTGATGTTATAATAGTTAGACAAAATGTGAGTTATTAAATAAATTGCAACGATTTATTCTCTTTAAGTAAAGCATAATTAGGTACATATTATTAAAAATAAAACGATTTTTCAAAACGAAAAGCGTATTGGTAAAAAAATTTCAGATTCTTCACAAAGACGTCAGAAAGATCTTATATGTCTATTCTATTTCAAATTCCATTTGATAAAGTGAGATGAATACCAACAATAAAAGTTATAAACTCTGCTCCACCCCCACAGGAACCAGGGGGTTAGCAATATTGAGTTTACCTTATAAACCTTACCTTCAATTGTATTTAAGTCAATAAGGCTCGGTCACTTATGCAATTTTTTTAGGGAAGTTTCTTTGCCGTAGTAATGTTGAGTTTAAGTTCTAAAATCCAATAGAAAACTGGTTGTTTCCATGAAAACCCTTAAAATGGGTATTTTATTCAAGAATTTGATTTGCAAGCTACAATTTATACCATCTTTGTAAAGATTGGCAAAATAAATTCATTTTGTCCATTCTCATTATAAAACACAAGAAAAATGCATTTTAAGATGAGTATTGTGACAAAAACCAGTCTAAAAACCAATTAAGTATCTTTTGTGGTAATATATATTATGAACATGATAGTAATATGTATGAACTGAGAACCAATACTATCAAAGTTGGTAAGTGCTGCTTCTAGAATACATTAATATAAGCAATGTGGTTAAACTGATGCACACAGTCAGCATAAAAAACTTAACATTTTGAAATTTATGTTAGCTATAGCGGGCTAAAATATATATTTAAACTGAAAAAAGTTGAAAATGCTATTTGCTATATATAAATATATATACATATATATATATATGATTATAATAGGAAGAAATATCAACAACAATTTAAAGGTTTGTTAGTATAGTATCTACAAGTTGTATCATGCTATCGCAATCATCATCCGGATATGATTATTTTATAGATTTATATTAAACAAAGAAGCGAGTGACGTCAGTAACATTAACATTATTCAAAATCTAGAAAGATATCTGTGTTTTAAGACTAGGGACTGTATTAACCATTTAATTTCAAGTAACCCTCCAAGCAAAGAGGCCAAAATTCGATTCACAACGGTACCCTTTAAAGCTTTGACCGATCCAGAATGAATTATGTAGAAATCAATGCGTTAAACTTTAAAATCTGAATATTTTCAATTGTGTGTTTGGTAAAAAAGTGCATTACTACTGCAGGAAAACATAAAGGAATTATCAGAATTAAACACTTTTAAACCTAGAAACAAGAAAATATCTTTCACTTCATTGATCAGATAAAGTTTTCAATGCTACCCTTGTGAATCTGGCGTTGCCATCATTTGATTTAGAAATTACGCTTTCAGAAACATATGTAAAACTATGCATTAAGGGCGCTTTGGGCCCATCTTCTACTTCAATTGTGAACATGCTCTCTTTATAAACATTGTAAAACAAAACCAACAAAAAATTTCGCGGTTTTTATTAAAAAAAATTTTGGATTTTCAAAATTTTAATCGAATTTTGTTAAGGCAAATTCTTGAAAATTCGATCATCTATAAACCTTCCCTAGGGTCACGTGAGGGCCCGATCGGTTCAGCCGCTTTGACGAAGACAAGCAAATCGTCTGAGTTTAAAGTATCAACGATAAATGGACGAGTAAAAAAATAGTTTGGGACAAAAACTCAATTTCTTTACCTGGCAGGGTGTATGTTATGATGTATATATGTTTTTTGACATAAAAGTCAGCTATTCGGTAACTTTGTTGAATTTAAAACATAAAAAGTTTAAAAGTAGTTTCCTACAGAGGCATCAAAATAAAAGGTTGGAAAATAAAATGTACTTTTGATTAGTGTGGTGATCATGATCATGAAGAATAGGGAACAGTTGGAGCTTCATACTGAAAGCATGAATGAAGGTTAGCAGCATCTTTACAGCAGGTTCGCTCCTATCTATAAGGCCTCAGTCTCGGTGAGATTGCAGCTTGATGTGATGTGTGCTGAGGATATTCAGTAAGTGAACACATCTGATATGAAATAAAAAAGAAATCTATTCTGGTAAATATAAATTACAATATTAATTAATTTACAATTTACATATATATATTCATTACATTTACATATATATATATATATATATATTCATTATTCATCCATAAATCAAATACGTACATTGTACTCAGACAATGACAAGAAATGCCTTACATTAAAAAATCATGATTTTACATAACAAATATTTTTTTAAATGACACATCAAACAATATTTGTGGTGAATATGTAGGATTATTTTAACATTGTACTGCAGTATTAAAACAATATCATAATAAGTGGCAGAACTGATAGTGAAAATATCTAAAAAATACTTAATAAACCCCCTCTCCCTTTCCCAGGAATTCATGAATCACTAAATTGCAAAACAGGGTGGACTTCTTGCCCCCCCCCCCCCTAGTTGCGCGCCTGGTTTGAACTATAAAATTACTTTGTCTCTTGCGCATTTGTGTTTTTAAGGTTATAACTTAATTATAAAAGGCTTCCTCCTTTTTCATCACTGTATCAAACATCTTTATTCTTTAAAAATGAAGAAAAAAATTTAATTTTTTTCTCTCTATTTTTATAAATCTTTGAGTTACAGTTTTAAGTTGTTTTATAAAAAAGATGAAACAAAAAAGATGCGTAATTTACAACCAGCTGTTTATTTACAAATCACAATAAACCTGTTTTTGGCAAGTTCGACAGCACTTTAAACTAGAAAAGTTAGAGAAGGTCAAATGTAAGCTACATTACTGCTACGACTTTGTGACGGCGTTAGCCCACCAGTTTTGATTTAATAGGCAAGTATGAACAAAGTAAACGAAGTTGATGTAAGTTCAAAAGCTCGATCAATAAAAGAATTTAGTCAAAAACATGTTTTCTAATAATTTACTTAAGTTTGATATAAAATCATTACTATTTAATATAAACAAAACTTTTATTATATATAATTATTTTAACAAATTTAAAATTTTGCAATTAGAAAAAAAATGCAACTTAAAAAGCAACATTTAACCGTTAAAATTGTTACTATAAGAGTGGTGCCTAGAAAGTCTAGAAAGTAACTATGCATGATTTTTGCATTTCCCATTTAGATTTAGGACGACCTATTTTTTTTTTATTACTTTCTCGTAAATTTCCCTCAAGAGTGATTAAAGGGTGCTATGGGATTAAAAAGTTGATCAATAAAAACACTAGGCCAAACCATAAGGTAGCAACTTATCCCATTAACATCAATAAACCTACAGGGTGTCCCATATTATATTGGACTTATTAACATCAATAAACATTCAGGGTGTCCCCTATTATATTGGACTAATTAACATCAATAAACCTACAGGGTGTCCCCTATTATATTGGACTAATTAACATCAATAAACCTACAGGGTGTCCCCTATTATATTGGACTAATTAACATCAATAAACCTACAGGGTGTCCCCTATTATATTAGACTAATAACATCAATAAACCAACAGGGTGTCCCCTATTTTATTGGACTAATTAACATCAATAAACCTACAGGGTGTCCCCTATTATACTGACTAATTAACATCAATAAACCTACAGGGTATCCCCTATTATATTGGACTAATTAACAGGCTCGTTTTTTGGACGACGATATTCTTTATATATGCGCTTATTAGGTTTTTAAAATATCTATCTATCTCAAGTTTAGATTTGATTTGGTACAATCGTACAAAGTTACTGTTATCAATGACGGCTGTATACAGATTTACTATTCAACATCAAAGAACTTTTATTAAGAACTTTTATATGCAATACGTATTTTCATCACATTTTTCTATGATAAAGTGAGTCAGAGTCTTTCAATGATCCAACAACTTAGAAAATGGCATTGAAGGGTCCCGGACTGGACCCCAGAGAACCGTAAGGATTCTAAAACATATGAGTGTATATCTATCACAACTTTCATTGACCTTTAATCGTATAAATGCTGGGGGTCTGAATCTGTGTATAGTCTGGGGGGGAGTTTGCCCCCCCCCCCCTAGAAAAAAGGCCTTAGAGAATAGGTATAGAGTTGAAATGCATTTTTATAGCCCAATTTTTCAAGGCCAGTTCATAGAAAAAAAATTAGACCGATAACTTTAATAGTTTGGGTGCTAGGAAGGGGTGAAATAAATGTCTATAAAAGAGTCAAAAAAATAAAAAAATCACATTTTTTGTTTTAAATAAATATCAAAGTGTGACATATGTTTTTACATGCATTTTTCAAAGGCTTTTTAAAAAAATAGTTTTTAGATCTGATCTGTAGCTTTAGTAACAAAAAAGTTATGGTCTGTTTCAGCTTTTTTCACAGACCCAAGGGTGTAATACAAGGAAAGTTAATTGCGGTCGTGTGTACTTTGCGTACACATTGAAACCAGTTCTCTTTGGGCGGAATTTGTAAACAAGAATAGATGCATCAGTTTTCGTTCAGTATTCGAGGAGGTTAAAAGCATTAAATTTTGATAATTTTGATAATTCACATAATAGTTTCCTATGACCAGAATATTTCATTGATTTTTTTATGTGAAAGATGGATCCCATGTTAGACTTTGACATCCGTCTTGTGTTTACATTACCGCCCAGAGACAGTACACTGCAGTACAAAAGATGTGTATTTTTCTGAAATAACTTTCCTTGCATTACATCCTTGCACAGACCAGACATTTTTCTGCCGTGTACCCTACCCTATTTTTTAAAAAAAAAATTAATAAAATGTCCTAAATTGCTTTTTCATGGTGATAGTGTCAAAAATGAGAGTGATAGGACAAGAAACTACAAAGGGGGCGCCAAACGCCCCCCCCCCCATCCTGTTTAGGGTTAACGAATGATATACATTTTACAGAAATCTATTTCTGTTTAGTTACAAGAATTTATATATTTATCAGTTAATTAAAGCATGGTGGATTACTGCGCTTTCCTGAAAAATGTGTTTTAATATGTAGATTTCATTAAATGAATCTTGCAAAAACAGAAAATTTATAAAACACAAACATTTTGTTCAAAATTATGAACCGAGTGAACTCAGCATAGCTGACTTTGCACATTTCTTGAATTAAGTCCAGAAAATTTGTTGTTCAAAAGAATAAAAATATTCATTTTCTGTGACTTCTGGAAAGTAAGATTTTTAAAATATAAAACAGCTTGTAAACAAAATTATAAAAAATGACATTAATTAAAGATAAGGTGTCCTCCTGGATCAGTCAAGGATATAAACAATGTGCAGTGTTTGAGGAAAAATATGAATTCTAGCCACAAACCCTGTAACGCAAGATCAAGTAAGATATACATTTTTAATAAATTTTAAAACTGAATATTTTTAATTGTGGGGTCTCACAGGAAAAACACTTTTAAACCTAGAAAAATTATATTAGAAATAAGAATTAAAAACAAGAAAATTTGGTTGAATCTATTAAAAATGTTAAAAGAAAAACTAAATGAAAACAAACAAATTTATGTTTCAAAGGAAAACATGCTTTTGTAAATAAAATTATTTACAGAATTAAAAAGTTGAATATGGTACCCTTGGGAAACTATTTATTCATACAATTCAAATAAGAATGTTCGCTAAGGGAGCCAGATTGTTTTCATCTACTTTTGCATCCCTAGCAAAAGTAGATTTTAGGATTGAATAAAACCTTAAAACCAAGGAGTATAGAATAAAACCTTAAACCAAGGAGTATAGAATAAAACCTTAAACCAAGGAGTATAGAATAAAACCTTAAACCAAGGAGTATAGAATAAAATGGAGAAGTCATTGACCAGGTTCGACTCAACATATGATTAAACCTGCTAAACAGGCGGTCCTTTATTTGAACAAACATTTCTATTTATTTTTTAAATATGTGGTTTTAGTGCAACAAAATAAATAAATTTGATTTCTTTCATTATATAAATTACATAAAGGTTGCCAGTATGTTTGCATCACAGAAAATGTATTTGCTTTGCGTTAATCAGTCTATCCTTCTTTTTGTGATGTACACAATCTGTGCAGGCGCGCAACTAGACATTTGGTTAGGGGGGGGCTAGGGGGAAATATTTCGCGCGAAGCGCGAAAAATTTTTTTGCCCCCCCCTTAAACATTTTTAGGGGGGGGCAAGAAAAATGTGTGTCATACTTAAACAATAAAAAACTAACCTTACCAACCGGATATTCAGTAAGTCAACACATTTGTTACTGATCAGCTGACTTTAGTGCAAAAGTGCGTTAGTTCAATCGGACATTAGTGCAAACGATATAGCATCGCTACTGTCATGTTTTGTGGAATACCAACATTATACACTGAGTTATTTTTTCATAATAAAAACCCGTATTATTAACTTTTGTATAGTAAAAAACCATATTTAACAAATAAAAAGACGACCTTTATTTTCTTACAAATCTCTTTTTTAAATGGAGTACCGTCTATCTGTCATGTAAAATAATATGGTGAGGCGGACCTGGTCGACCCCTCCTCCATTGTTTTTCATACTCCTTGATTAAAACCTAATGAGAGAGTTAATTACCAGGAGTGGCCGGGGGAAGGCAGGCGGACATGAGCCACATTTTTTTTCCTTTTATACCAAATATTAGCTTTTTCTTTTATGGCAATTATTAACTTTTCTGTCTTATTACAGTTTATTAGTACACCTGTTGTCTGTAACAAAAGAAAACTCAAGACCATATTATACTAAATAATTATATTCATTATTTCTCTTTTTCTCCCCCCAGGCTATAATCTATATTATTAGTATGAAAAACATACTCGAGTCAGAAAATATTGTACTGAGACAGTTTTCCTTGTTTGACCACAACACCTAGATAGTAGATACACAACATATCATTTAAAACGGGGCTTTCTAGACAGAAAATTGTGATTATCAAGGAGTGTGGCACTGTGATTTTGCCAGGCTACATTTGTTACATATAGCTTGGATATGCAACTTTTAGAGTTGTGTGATGAAATTTATTCCGGCTGAGCTATGTATGAACAGTGGGACAGCCTACATCCTATATCAATACAATGAAGACGACTTTCGATTTCAATTTTTGATTTCTAACAAGCTTTCAAACAGCATGGATAGGAAACCAATAAAGGGTAGTGGATACACATAATCATATGGAAACCAAGAAAAGCCGTCAATTAACGGCTTCTCATTGTAAACTTGTAATTTAAAAAAGCTTGTTAGAAATCAAAATTTAAATAGAAAAATCGTCTTTAATGTATTGATATAAACGTCGACCACTGAATAAGAAAGGAAATGAGTTCTTGTCCCAAACTCTAATTTTCAACATATATATCTTTGCAAATTGATGTCGTGGACCTTTGAAGGAAAAGTTGATCAAATTTCAAAATTGTTTAATCTAAAACAACATGCCACGGGCAGCCGTAGTACATTTGATTTTCCGAGCCGGGTCAACTTTTCCGGTCCCAGTTTGTACTGTACCTAGCTCTATGAACAGGACTAGCCGGTGCAACAAGCTTGACGCGATCAGACTTTATGCTTCATATAGGCTGAATTTACTTTTACTAAAGGGGCAGAGGTGCGTGATGCTTTTCTTACACTTCGACAAATTTTGACCCTATAAATGAAAATTTACGAAAAATTCTCTTAGGAAAAAAAATATTGCAAAGGTAAATAAAAGCAAAAGTAAACAAATTACCGTATTGAAATATTAGAAGTTTAAAACAAATTATACTGTACAGCTCTTTAACATAATTATAATTCAAATCATTCTTATAGGTGCAGCGCAAGATATTTTTCAATGTTCTATTGTAAAAATATAGCAACTGAAAGCTTTGCTATGAGATAAATGTTGCGTAAAGTTTTTCTAACTTTTCACTCTTTCAATCCTTTCTTTCACAACATTAAAAGCACACTTTCAACCTGGGATGAAAGAATAAAATATTTCTAAGAATGGAGTTTTATAACTGTAGAAATGGAACAAATGTTTTGTAAAAATATAAACATAAATAGGAGTGTTTGCCACTAACTCAAAGTAAAGTTTAAAAAATAAAATGAATTTAAGTAGGTTTTAAAATTGTGATATTATTATTCTTTAACGGATGAATTGTCTACGTTCAAAAGTTTATATAGAATATACATGTCCAACTCACAACGGTACTCAATAAACATCTGATCTTGGATAAATGAAATCCTAGTTTTTCTTGCTGAAAATAGATTATTTTCGATTGTGGTTTCTATGTATTAGTGACTCAACGATGTGTGTTGAAGTGTAGTAGAGAGAGGAAATGAATAAAATGTCCGAAGTCAACAGTTTTTCAAGATAGAAAACATTCTCTAGTTGTGATTTACCTTGCTAGGCGACTAAATCCCAGCTTGAAAATGTCTAATGAATCGTTTATTTACCGGCGGCAGCAAACCATTGTAAACTGGTTCGGATCCTGCAATGTTGGATGTCAGACAAGGGCAGATTTAACTCGGAGTTGGGGGTAAAAGAAATATTCATGCGAAGCACTGAAATTTTGCTTTAGCCTCCCCCTGTATACTTCAATTTACCCCCCTCCTCCCCCTGATTTGCAAGGAAAAGTACAATTTACAACCAAAAAAGACATAGATTCCAATTTCCCCCTTTCCCCCTATGATGTGTTGCAAAAAATGAATGCATTTTACCCCTCTCATCCCATCTTGGTACAGCGCAAAATTTATACCTTTCCCTGGAATTTTTATACATAGGGATAAAAATGAACAAAATTTGCGCTTGAAATTTTTTAACAGATATTTGTCACTTTTTTGCCTTTTTGTCATTTAAGCTTTATATTTCTGGTTCAAATAAAGATGGGTATAATTTTCAATCTCTACAGAGAAAAGGGGTTGGATGATTCTAAAAAAATAAAAATATTGAAAAATTGGGAGGGGAATACCTCTCTCTGATTTTACTCAGGGGGGGGGGGATGGACTGTTGCCCCCACCTCAGATGATGCCAGAATCTCGAATAAATATATAAATCTTGAAAATCTAGGAAATTTCTTTTGTCAGCAACTGTCAGGAAGAAAAGAAAACCAGGAAATAAAACGTCTCAAGAATATCAAATGGAGAAAAATAAAAACAATCAAGAATATGTCGAAAGTTTATTGAAATATCAAACCATAAAAAGATTTTCTTCGAGATGCACCTGCACTCCATAGTTGTGTGCATCGTACAATTCTAAAAACTCAACTTTTGACGGTAACCTTTCGTTAAATCCATAGAGAATAGAATATATAGAGAGGAATTTAATGGAAAAAAGTGTAAAACGGCCATTTTGTTGTACTGTTTCCATACTGCAGGTGTACTTCACATACTTATGCTATATAACTTTTTGGGCCCTGGAATATCATTTTATAAAAAATCTAAAATTATTGTTAAAAGAAAACCAAATTATGAAATAGGCTGGTTTCATAATTGACCAATGATCATTTCACATAGACTCTATGCCTTCCACTTTACAAACGATGATTTTCCGTTATAACTATAAATCAAATGATGT
>NW_019397642.1:0-1460 GCF_000591075.1 Eurytemora carolleeae | reverse complement strand
TTTTTTTCAGTAGAGAGCTCAGACAGCCTTATAGGGTGTAAAGCTATAAGTGCAAGATCGTTAAGTCTGCTCTCCGTCATAGTACATCTTGTGTAAAGAAGTATTCTCTTTAGAAGGCTAAAACTTTTCTCTCCTTGTATTAACAGTGAATTTAGACAAATCCTTAGTCTTTGTCATTGTCAGGTGTTACTTTCTAAACGTAGTTTCCTTTTAATTTTGTATTTTTGGAACTCCCAGGGGGGGCAAGAGAACTACTGCCCCCCTAGGTACACCACTGTGCCTGACCTGAGGAAGGGAAATGCAAGCAGATGTAATATTAAAAGAGCCTCCCCCATGGATGCCCCCCTCAGCCTCTCAGGGGGGGGCACGCGTAGAGGGGGGCGGGGGGGTGCGGCCCCCCCTCGTACGCCCCTGGTGTCAAGGCTTTAAACATACATTTTCTAAATTAGGTTTCGGAGAAAAAATATTCACGAAACCTCATTTGCAAAAAATGCAATTTTAAGATTAGATTAGATTTTATAAAATATTTTATGATTTTTCAAGAGAATTAGTATTTAAGAAATTAAATGCAAATATATTGGTAAATTCAATGTTTTCAAATCATTTTGGAGTAAATTGATGTTTTTTTATTATAGAATCAATGTCAATAAATTCTCGATTTTTGAGAATTATAATTTCCACTTATACAGTCTTGTATAACAGGTATAATTTATGAAGTATAATGACAGATAATGAATACATAATTGTTGAAGATACAGATAAATGCGCGCATGTATGAATTTTAATTTAGATGGATAAAGAATAAGGAGTGATGATGGTGTGAATTTGTGTAGATGAATATTGGATTGGGTTAATTAATTGATATGAATACGGATTTAAGAAATTTGTGGAATAAGTTATATGGAATATGGATATGAAGGCACAATGTGCATGCAAATTATAGTCATTAATTATCTTAACATGTTGGTTTTAAAACTTGAATATATGCCTTAAAAATACGTATATTATGTGTACGTCATATGTATTTTTAGAGTTTCCGGTTAGTAGCGCATTGAGAATTACTTGAATTTAAGACATTTATATATAAGGCCCTTTTTACGAATGAAATGACCTCATCGCAATATTACAAAATAATATCAAATATCTTTATTAATATAAAATTTGAAAACTTAAACTCCTACCCTCACATGTAATTTCCATATTTCAATTTTTCTAACTTGTCAAATTTTGTGAAGTATATCTTGAATTAAATTGAAAATTGAATTTTATCCTAAATTCTATTTTCTTCAAAGCACACTTGATGCATGTATAATATGAGATTGAGAACAGGAGACTGCACAGAGCACATACACGTATATAATTGACATAAACTCTACAGCTATATTTATATTCTTTTAATATTGAATATTTACTCCCGAGATTTACACTTCAGACAACCTAACCTTTCATTGTATTTGTTT
>NW_019397641.1:9893-51908 GCF_000591075.1 Eurytemora carolleeae | reverse complement strand
CCATAAGTGTCTACAAAAGAATTCAGCCCATTCGGTCCAGCCGTATGGCCAGCTATAATAGGCCAGGGAACATATATACGAATGTCAAGGTTAAAGATTAATTTAAATTTTGATAATAGACATTTCCTTTGGGTTTTGTCTGTATTCCAAACAAAGAACTTTTTTATCAAGGTTACATAAGTAAAAAGTATACTAAACTAACTTTATTCACACAGTCCTAGTTCTCAAGTTACTTTCCATTAATATAATAGCATGTTCAATTCACAACGGTACCCTAAAAAGTCTGATCAAGGACGAATAATGAAACTATGGGAGAAAATTATCAGAATTAAACACTTGTTAAGCTATAAACAACCGTCCTCTTAAACATGCAATTACTAAATGGGCATGAGATTGCGGATTATCTCTGGAAATACTTTGTTAAGGTTTTTAATTTACGCGCAATAAACCTCGCTTCTTTGGTAACAAAGGGAGGAATTTCCCCAAATTAACTCTCCACACTATGCTGACTTACTTTTGAGAATTTTGAGATTTTGGAAAAACAGATTTTAAAAATTCCTTAGAAATGTTCAGTACTTAGACACTACAGATATAATTTGTGTAACTGAGAAGTCCATACATAGTTTTCATGTAGTTCTTTGTCTATATACTAATACAGGATTAGCTTTCACTATCACTCTAAACATTATAACCTCGTTGGTTAAAAAAATTTAAGTTATATTTCCAAAAAAATAACAGTTGTGTTCCAAGATTGATTTACAACAACAATTAATGTAAAATTGACATCTTGAAAAAGGACTAAATGACAATCAAAATGGAAAAAATACATATTTTTTCTTATATAAAAATGCTCGATATTTTGCAAAACTCAGATTATCAGAGTTCATCGAAGGTAATACTTGTAACAACATTATTAAAAAATGTAAAATGTCGTGTGTATTTTATCTAAATTCTTTTTGCGAAAATGCTAATTAATTACAATTTCTTACAAGACCAATTTTGCCTATAAACCATCTAGAGCATGGTGATTGAGCGAGGGAACGTCAAACAAACTTAATTTATAGAAAAAGTATTCTAATCATCTTTTGAGATAAAAATGTGTGATTGGGTAATTATTTTACTTAATGTTCCCACGCACTGCTTTTTTTCAGTAAAAGTAACAGACATCTGGCATAATGGTATATCTTCCACTCTTACTTCTCTTTGTTATGAGTGCTTATGCTAACAACTGCTCCCAGGTGAATAAGGGACTGTAAGCGTAATTTCAATTAAGGGGTTTCCTCAATTCTCAACAGTACCATTTAAACCATTGCTGACTAGCTGATCATTTAGAACAGAGAACACATAGCATACTTCTCTAAAATGTTGTGTATAAAAAAACCGTAAATCTGGAGTGTACTCAACGTGACTAAATTAGAAATTCTCTTTACTCTATTTTTAAAAGGTTCTTGAACCACTTGGTTTAAAGAATACTGGAGCTCAAGCAGCGCATGGAAGCCATTCTCTAACCTTAAACATGATTCAATACTTCTTCAATCCAGACGCAACAAAGGACAATGGTATTCCAACAGTAAACCTAAACAGAAGGTGAGGATGGATACCGAGCAATTCATTCTTGTAGGTTTAATGAAACCTACACGATAAGATCTGCTGAGTCTAAAATATGGTACTTAATCGCAAAGTGAAACTTACCAAATTTGCAACCCACAAGCGGCAACTTCCTAAATGTGCAATTTCCCAAGCAGCAACCATCCGAATGCTCATTTAAGGTTAGGTTAAGGCTTCTGATGCTCCGTAGGCTGCAGTGGGGGCTGAGCACTGCGGCTAATTTGGACTGATTCCTGCAAATAGAATAGGCTTTGGGGGCCCAAATAGATATTTAGTACAATAGATGGCAACGTGGAATTTGTACATTCTCAGTACAGCTGTAAAACATGTCAACTAATGTATGTCAATTTTGTTTTCCTTCCTTGCTTTCGACGTCATGTAAAATTGGTCCATTTCTCTGTTGCCACCTTTTGCACTTTTGTATTTGGGGGGCCCAAGTGCTGTGGCTAGGACAAACTTGGAAAGTTGCCGCATCGGAAAGTACGCAACATCTACATGGCACAATTTGAATTATGTGATCATAAAAAATCTACATGGCACAATTTGAATTATGTGATCATAAAAAATATTGAAACATAAGGATTTCTCTGAAATTTCTTAAATTTTATCTTTTGTCTGTTTTTAGTGAGAAGAATGATTTGAATGAGAATGCACAGTACATCACATTGGAGAACAGGTATTCATTCTTAACCCTAAACAGTACATCACATTGAAGAACAGGTATACATTCTTAACCCTAAACAATATTAAACAGTACATCACATTGAAGAACAGGTATACATTCTTAACCTTAAACAATACATCACATTGAAGAACAGGTATACATTCTTAACCCTAAACAGAACATCACATTGAAGAACAGGTATATATTCTTAACCCTAAACAATACATCACATTGAAGAACAGGAATACATTCTTAACCCTAAACAGAACAGAACATTGAAGAACAGGTATATATTCTTAACCCTAAACAGTACATCACATTGAAGAACAGGTATATATTCTTAACTCTAAACAGTACATCACATTGAAGAACAGGTATATATTCTTAACCTTAAACAATACATCACATTGAAGAACAGGTATACATTCTTAACCCTAAACAATACATCACATTGAAGAACAGGTATACATTCTTAACCCTAAACAGTACATCACATTGAAGAACAGGTATACATTCTTAACCCTAAACAGAACATCACATTGAAGAACAGGTATATATTCTTAATCCTAAACAGTACATCACATTGAAGAACAGGTATATATTCTTAACTCTAAACAGTACATCACATTAAAGAACAGGTATATATTCTTAACCTTAAACAATACATCACACTGAAGAACAGGTATACATTCTTAACCTTAAACAATACATCACATTGAAGAACAGGTATATATTCTTAACTCTAAACAGAACATCACATTGAAGAACAGGTATACATTCTTAACCCTAAACAGAACATCACATTGAAGAACAGGTATATATTCTTAACCTTAAACAGTACATCACATTGAAGAACAGGTATATATTCTTAACTCTAAACAGTACATCACATTAAAGAACAGGTATATATTCTTAACCTTAAACAATACATCACACTGAAGAACAGGTATATTCTTAACCCCAAACAATACATCACATTGAAGAACAGGTATACATTCTTAACCCTAAACAGTACATCACATTGAAGAACAGGTATACATTCTTACCTTTTTCTCACCTTGAAAGTTTTTGTAATTTAATCATATCAAAAATCAATATTTTTGAAAAGCCTTTTAAAAATAGATGCAAAAACAGGTGTCACATGTGTTGGGTTTCTAAAGCAAGTGGATTAATTACTTATGCGCAATTGTGGACCTGTAATTTCCTCCTAATTCTGCCCAATTCCTCGCAATTCCACACAATTCCGCACTTTTCCATGCAATACAAGAACAGTTGCGCGCAATTCAGCCCAGTTGCGTGCAATTTCGCGCCACGGAATTTCGATTGGAAGCCCACTCACATGTTTTACCGTTTGTCAAACAAAAACAGTTATATACTTAACATTTGACCGACATGTACTACAACACTATACCTTTACTCTAAGACCGTTTTCTACATACACATAGATTCAGACCCTCCAGCCTTTAAAGGGTTAAGATGACTTTCTTTCAAAGATCAGCGAAAATTTACAAATTAATCATTCTTTAATGTTTTAGTTTCTACAACCCCGCATTTTTTGCCCTGGATAATATTCTCAGTAACATGGATCATGAAGAGTATGGGATCATGAATGCCAACACATTGGATCGTTTAGCTCATGATCTTCATATGATCCATATTTGGGAAGGAGCCGCTTTGTATTACCAAGAATTGTTGGCTTTTCCTCCAAACCCTGATATTTGCAGCTGTTTTCTTTCCACCTATCTAGATGACATTAAAGCCCATCTTGAGTTTATAGCTAAGGAGATTAGAATCCCGAATGAAATAGCAGCTAAATATAACAAGAAGGAAAGCAGCAAAGAGCCTGCAGCACACTATGGAGGAATTGTATATTATGCTGGATGGGTGTATTTGGGAGAATATGCTGGTGTTATTTCTCCCCAACAGCTAGAGGCTGCAGGTAAGAATATTAATGGATCGTTTTTACTTTTTTGAAAAACGAACCGATCGTTGTTGGTTTCGTTTTTCAACAAACATATTGTCGTTTTGTTTTTCAACAAACATATTGTCGTTTCGTTTTTCAACAAACCTTTCGCTTTATAACCCATAGGTTTTTTTAAATGATGGTATTGTCTGTTTTAAAAATCAAAATCAAAAACAAAACGAAAAACAAAACGAAACCTTATCTTCTGGGTTCTGGGTTCTGATATGCGTATCAAATTCTAGATGTTGGAAGGAGCGGGGGAAAGATAAATCAGGAACAGAAGCTAGATCTTTACAGTTCAAATATTGTTGATGAGAAGACCTGGGATAACTGGAAGGAGCTGATGAAAGAACCTGAAGACAACTCTATGATGGAGAATATGAACAAAAATCTAGCTCTCTACCTTTACTGCAAACTTTGAGTTATTATTTAGTATCTCTAAATTGAATTATTATGGTTGAAATAAATTTGGCAAAATTTGATTTAATTTCTATTTATTCATATTATTGCTAGTCAAAGACAAATATTTAAGTACAAATTGAACCTTGAGTCATGTGCAGGGTTTCAAGCGAATGAAACCTTTCACGATTTAACTGCAAAAATTTCGCAAAATTTTGCATTCTTTTGCGAAATTCCGCGCAAAACTGCAGGCTTGTAATGATAATTTCATAAAAATGAAAAAGTATTAAATGTTTTGAAAAATTTTAAAAATGGAACTTTCTTTTTTTCTACTTTTAGCTTGAAATTTTTTTAATTAGTTAAAAATTTGTCATAAAACCTCTTCTGGTGCGCGAATTTATCGACCATTTGCAAAAAGGGGAAAAAATCCTGTTTGGGTAGGGGGGGGGGGGTAGAGGGTGGTTTGTCTTTTGCAATACGCTTTCAATAAAACATTTTCTGACCTGACAAAGTGAATGTTTGAAAATATAATGGTTTAAGTTGAAAACATATATCCTGACAATAACAGCAGCTGTTACGTATTGCTAGAGTTGGGCAACGTTTTTTTTCGTTTTTAAAACATTCAGAGATTGTTGGCTTTCAGGAGACATAATACTAACTTGAGAAATGAAGTTTATTTTCGAAAATATTATTCTCTAAATTTGCTTTTACTGCACAATGAGGCAGAATAAATATTCAAGAACGATGTTTAAAATCCTTCGTAGCTGTTTTTTTAAATTATGGAATAAAGAAATTAGAAATGTTGTAAGAGGTCACGTGATGTACCACACAAAATTTGGGCCCGATCAGTACAGCCGTTTTGACGTTTATTGTACACAATCGGACAGACGATTAAACAAACAGACAAGCAAAGTATACTTATAGAAGTAGATTTTTTCAATTGCTGTTTCTTCAATAGTGATATACGCATTTCTTCTGCAGAAACAATGGAGGAAATTATCACTTTTCAAGTTCGAAAAACAAAGATCAGAAAAAAGTATAAATAAAATCTAAAAGCCTTTTTTGCAGTACTTACGCAGATTTTGCAGTACTCACGCAGATTTTGCAGTACTTCCGTAGATTTTGCAATACTTACGCAGATGTTGCAGTGCTTACGCAGATTTTGCAGTACTTACGCAGATTTTGCAGTACTTATCTGCAGATTTTGAAGAACTTACGCAGATTTTGTAGAATGTACACATATTTTTAGAAAAACTCAATCATCATTAAGTCTTATCAAGGTACAAAATTAGCAAAATTGTACGTAAGCAAGTAAATATTAATTTTAATAATAATAAAAAATACCATATAAAGTTTTTAAGGATGAAATATTCAAAAATTTCAAAAAAAGGGTTAATTGTGTGAATTTTGTATCTCAATTCTGAAAAAGGAAAAGGAAAGTTACATATATCTATTGCTAACATTTAAAAAATAATTGTTGGTGCATTTTTCACTACTTATATATTTATAAACGATGGCCATTACTAGCAAATGGTTGACCATATATACTTCTTGCTGCTTATTCTATAATACAGGTTAAAGGAAAATATATTCATCGCAAATAAAATTTATTTTGAAATTAAAATTATTACACCACCTAAACCATCCCCCACTTATCATGAAGCTACCACTCAAAACCACCCTCCCCCCTCTCTACAATACCCCCCCCTGACCCCCTTTACACCTTTTTACCATAACTCCGCAGATGTGTTCATTAATATAGGAATTGTTGGCAGGTTGGTCACTGCAGTCAACATGTGAGGATTCTTCTTCTTCTCTAAACCTTGATAGATTGTTTTTGGTCATGCTAGTCTGATTTCTTACTTTACAATTATGGTTTCAAAATTCCAGCGAAATACAGAAATCGTTTTTTACGAAATTTCGCATCGTTTTTGCTTCCTTTCGCAAAATAAAATTTTCAAAAAAAATACGAAAGTTTGCGAAATACGAAAGAACATTTTCGTGAAAGTTTTCTTTCGCTGGAAACCTTATTTACAATGCATCAATACCTAATACCTATCCTCCCCACTCATTTACTTCACTCTTATAATCTTGTACTTCAACTGTTGCGCTAATCTTTGAATACAAATACTTTTATGCGTTTTAAATTAAGAACAGAGTATGGGTGTCGTGTTAATTTTGTGCATAAATAAAAATAAAAAGTTAAAGTGTGGACTAATAAAAATGTGGGAATGTAAGACGACCGTTGATTGAATAGTCCAATAAACATGAAACACAGCATTGTACACAGACCCATTTCACAATTAAGGATGGCTCGTTTTCATTTTATTTTTGAAACGAACATTTCGTTATGAAAATGAAGAAAAAAACTAAAAACGAAACTATCGTTTTCGAAAAGATCGTTTTCATAAACAGTTTAAACAAAGTTGTTTTAAAAACGATAGTTTTTATTAAGTTCGTTGTTTCGCTAACAATCGTTAACAACAAAATTCGTTAACGGTCGTTAACGACGACCTTCAAGGTGAGTAAACCGACCTGGGCATCGGTACTTATTATTGAGTTGTTGTAAAGAAAATATCTAGAAGGTTTAGCTCCTTCACATATTGTTAGGGATTTATCCTCTACAATTCAAATTTACTGCCTTTCAAACATTGTATGTAAGAGGAAATTTAAAAAATTGAATATTATAAGACGACATTCATAATGTTCTTCAAAAAAAATCAAAACTCATATTTATATTTTATGTTTTTTTTCAAAAACCCTCGTTCATGAATGTTTTTGAAAAAACAATCGTATAAAAAATGATCGCTTATCTAAAAACAGTCATTTTCAAAAATGATCATTATTCGTTTTCTAAAAGTTCCTAACGCATTTTCAAAAATGATCATTATTCGTTTTCTAAAAGTTCCTAACAAGTGAGTCGTTTTCAAAGACTATCGTTTTTCCAAAAACGAAACAGTCGTTTCTGAAAACGATTGAAAAATAAAACAAAAAAACGATTGTTAAACGATCGTTTTCCAAAACGATTAACAACTCTATAATCACAATTTAAAAACTTTCCTTTTATGAGAAGTATTCTTGCAACCAGAATAAACCAGATTGCTTTTATTTTCCAACATGTAGAGCAACATAATTTCATGGATAACAATAATATTAAAACAGGAATGGGTTGTATCAATGATTTTAAATCAGGAATTTGGATGGATCAATTATATTAAAACAAGGATGGGTTGTACCAATCAGAGGCGCATGGTACCAATGATATTAAAACAAGGAAGGGTTGTATATCAATGATATTATAACAAGGATGGGTTGTATCAATGTTATTATAACAAGGATGGGTTTATCAATGAAATCATAACAAGGATGGGTTGTATCAATGATATTATAATAAGGATGGGTTGTCCCAGCAAGAATAACTACTCTGCTTTCCACTTGTACTGCATAAGAGGAGGACTTATTTTATCCACCGAAAATGGATTATCTTCCTCATTTCCTCCTCTTGTGGATAATCCTCCGACTTCCTTTTTTGAGGAGAGTTCTCCAAAAAGGAGCTCCGTTGGAATTCCTGTTAGGCAGTTCCAAAAATTACCACAAGAGGTCTCCGGAGTTGAAAGTAAAATTAAATTATATACAGAAAATAACTCTGTTATTGTTTTAAACAAAATTATATTTCCAAGAATTAGATATTTGTGTTTGATCATGCGTAATTCACAAACAATACTTTAATATGTGTAATAGTCCCATGCTCAAAGTTATAATATAAAGATAGAGGTATCAAATATAGATCACATATGCATATGTTCAAACTTGGTAAATACATTTCAAATAAATACATTTACTTTACTTTACTCTGAAAGAGGTGCACTTCAATCACTCTAAAGAAGGTGCACCGCAAATTACTCTGTTCGTTGCACCGAACGGTGCACCTCAATTGCATCACTTTAGAATACCGCAGAACCTTTTCTTTTGGAGAATTTGAGTCCCGTTTTTCAAACTCCGCCACATGATAAACGGTGTACCTTTTGTCCTCCGTTCTTGGTATTTTTCTAGCTGGGGTATCAATGATATATTAAAACGAGATGGTTGTATTAATGAATTAAAACAAATTTCCACCATAGATCCACAAGCTGCGTGTTTAGGGAGACCAAAATTGAAAATAATAAATTTTTGGCTAAACAGACTGATCAGACGAAGTGTTAAAGATTACAGTTCAGTAATTCGGTAAAATATGAAAATCAGTTATGATTGTTATCCTCCATCTTGTGTGATACAATTATTGTTTCTTACTGGTTTATTTCAGTTCAAGATTCTTGATAATATCTTTGTAAAGTTGAAGTTGAGTTAGTATTAAAGATACATGGAACTCACCAGTATACATTAAATTATATAAAAGGGACAATATTTAATTTCAAGTCACTTTCCATTTATAGAGTGGCAAGGTCGTTCTTACAACAACATCTCTAAAATGTCTCATCAAGAATGTAAGGGATATTTATCACATCCTCTTCCAAAAAATAATAATTTCAATTGTGGTTTCTTTTTACAATGACTTGCGCATTTCCGCTTCCAAAACTATGGCGGCGAGCTATAAAAACTTTTACATTATTGATCACAGATAAAGTTATACATTTATTTGTCTAACATGCCCTCTAGCTTTAGTTTAAATATAGACAAAAGTCCCTTTCATCGTTAATCATGTTTTCAGTGTGACATTAATGTGTAATTTTATTATATATTCAATAATGTTGTTTTTTTCTATAGAAAAAGAAATAAATGCTTTCATTCACATGGTCTCTATAGTAACAAGTCAAAACAAGTAATTTAAAGAATTTAGTTAAAAGGTTAGTGTATCCGTGAACTTGGACATGGCCTTACATCAATTATTATCTTGTAAAATAACATTTTGCAGTTTTTGCGTTGAAATTTTCTTTAAAATCTAAATGAAGTTAGCGCCAAATTATTTTGAACAAATTTTTTTTTTCTTTTTTTAAGATTATGATGACAGGGAAAGTTTTTGTCGTCCTTGTTTTCTGTGTTGTACAGTACTGCACCAGTTTACCGCAATCAGCAGGTGAGAATATTGTACAGTACTGCACTAGTTTACCACAATCAGTAGGTGAGAATATTGTACAGTACTGCACCAGTTTACCGCAATCAGCAGGTGAGAATATTGTACAATACTGCAGCAGTTTACCGCAATCATGCAGATGAGAATATTGTACAATACTGCACCAGTTTACTGCAATCAGTAGGTGAGAATATTATACAATACTGCACTAGTTTACCGCAATCAGCAGGTGAGAATATTGTACAGACTGCACCAGTTTACTGCAATCAGTAGGTGAGAATATTGTACAATACTGCACCAGTTACCGCAATCAGCAGGTGAGAATATTGTACAATACTGCACCAGTTTACCGCAATCAGCAGGTGAGAATATTGTACAATACTGCACCAGTTTACCGCAATCAGCAGGTGAGAATATTGTACAATACTGCACCAGTTTACCGCAATCAGCAGGTGAGAATATTGTACAATACTGCACCAGTTTACCGCAATCAGCAGGTGAGAATATTGTACAATACTGCACCAGTTTACCGCAATCAGCAGGTGAGAATATTGTACAATACTGCACCAGTTTACCGCAATCAGCAGGTGAGAATATTGTACAATACTGCACCAGTTTACCGCAATCAGCAGGTGAGAATATTGTACAATACTGCACCAGTTTACCGCAATCAGCAGGTGAGAATATTGTACAATACTGCACCAGTTTACCGCAATCAGCAGGTGAGAATATTGTACAATACTGCACCAGTTTACCGCAATCAGCAGGTGAGAATATTGTACAATACTGCACCAGTTTACCGCAATCAGCAGGTGAGAATATTGTACAATACTGCACCAGTTTACCGCAATCAGCAGGTAAGAATTAAACTGATAAAACTTAGTTCTTAACTTATTATCACAGCTCACATTGCAATAGTACTGCTGTGCAATAAGACTTTTCTCAGTACAGTTCATTTCAAAACTACAATATTTTCTTCATAATTTCAAAACTACAATATTTTCTTCATAATTTCAAAACTACAATATTTTCTTCATAATTTCAAAACTACAATATTTTCTTCATAATTTCAAAACTACAATATTTTCTTCATAATTTCAAAACTACAATATTTTCTTCATAATTTCAAAACTACAATATTTTCTTCATAATTTCAAAACTACAATATTTTCTTCATAATTTCAAAACTACAATATTTTCTTCATAATTCTAAAACTACAATATTTTCTTCATTATTTCAAAATAACAATGTTTTCTCCATATTTCAAAACTAAAATATTTTCTTCATAATTTCAAAACTACAATATTTTCTTAATAATTTTAAAATTGCTATTTTTTTTCTTTATTTTAATGTATATTTTGTTTCTTCTAAAAGTGTAGTTTCAGGGTTTCTATTGATGAGAAAATTAGCAATATCTTGTTTGAAATAAACAATCGGTTTTTTTTATTAACATATTTAGATAAAAAAGGATGTTGTAAATGAACTTAAAGACAACATGATCTTAATTGAAACTTTTTTAATTTAAGACCAACAACTTTAATAAGATTGTACTGGACAAAGTTTTGTTAACAAACGCAAGTTTATAGAAATTAAAGAAACTTCGAAAAAAAAGCATTACATAAAAAAAATTACTTGATACTATGTTGACTATGTTTACATTAGTTTTGGAAAAAAATTATTTACATCCCCAGTCCTATACGCACTGTGAGAAAACCGAACCATAGATTTTACCAATCTATAAAACTAATTTATTTAGAGTGTATTTGTCCTGAAGACTATAGACCTGTCTGTGCAGAAGATGGTGTAACGTACAGCAATGCCTGTAATGCCGGATGTAAGGAGAAAACTGTACAATGTACTGGAGAATGTCCGTGTGCATCTGAGGAAACCCCAGAAATATGCATATGTGCTGAAAACTTTGACCCTGTATGCGGAGAGGATGGTGTACAGTACAGCAATGCCTGTGACGCCGGATGTAAGAACGTTGCTGTACAGTGCTCTGGAGAATGCCCATGCACACCTCAGGATAAGGAAGAGCAGTGTATATGCACATTTGTTTACAAACCTGAGTGCGGAGTAGACGGTGTAACGTATAGCAACAGCTGTCAAGCTAGATGCAAGAATGTTGCTATTGCCTACCCTGGTGCTTGTAACAGACCCAACTAAGGCACTGCAGAAGAAAAATGATACGACTTGACTAAGCAGAGAAATGTTATCATATGTTTGATTAGAGATCACACAATATGCGTCCGTCTATGGTTAATGCATCCGTTACAATATAAATATTTTCCATCGGAGATTTTTTCTCATTCATATTGACTAAGACGACATTTAATGCGTTTTCTCTTTGTACAGGGTGTCCCACGAAACATGACAATTTAATAAATCGTTATTTTTAGTCAAAAAAATCTTTTGCTTCATTATCTTTTTCTTGAAATCAAGTTTAATATAAAATGACTCCCATATAATATTTTTATTGATCTTTGGTATTAAACAACTTAACAAATTATGGAAAAAGACATTCTAAACTATTCACCAACTGTTATGTTTCGTGGGACACCCTGTACTTTTAAAACATTTCACAAACAATAATTTGAAACACTAATTTGAAAATATAAATAAGTTTTGATTTTCTTTTTTTATGTTGTCTTTATTTTTAGTTTTTTTATCACTAGTTTTAAAGTGGGACTACTTTTCAGTTAGCTCTAGGGAATCCCTGGTTCTGCTCTTCAAACTGACATTTTTTTGTGTAAATCATATTCCACGCATGTTTCTTTTTCAATTTGCTCATTTGCAGAAGAAAATAAGCGAAGTATATATAAATCAATGATAATTTAGATAATTTTACCGATGGAGGTGATTATATAGGGGTATATTTTGCTATCTGTTTAGATTCCGTTAAAAAACTTGCTGATAAATTGCCTCGAAAATCCTAGATTTCCGAATGTGTACAGTAAAACCCTTAATAACGAATACATCGAAAGAATTCATCAAATGTCGTATTCTTCACTTTCTGAAAATGGAATGTTGCAGATATTTAGTTTATTAATTAAATGATTATATGGAACTCCTTAAAACTGTTCCTGCATATTCATGGATATTTATTTATTTTCGTAAATACTGAAATTTACGTAATATAGTATAAAATTCATTGAAAAATTGTCAAGACGACATTTGATAAATTCTTCCAATGTATTCGTTATTAAGGGTTTCACGGTATATTACGTAAATTTCAGTATTTGCGAAAATAAATAAATAGCCATGAATATGCGGGAACAGTTTTAAAGAGTTCCATATAATCATTTAATTAAAAAACTAAATATCTGCATCATTCCATTATCAGAAAGTGAAGAATACGACATTTGATGAATTCTTTCGATGTATTCGTTATTAAGGGTTTCACTGTAGATAAATGCTTATGCCTGAAACTGAAACTTAAGACATTTTAACCATGGTTAAATCGGATTCTAACCATAGTTACAAGAAAGAAGACGACATACATTTTTAAACATGGTTTAATCGGATTCTAACCATAGTTACAGGAACGAAGAAGACCATGGTTAAATTTGACCATGGGTAATATTATATTTAAAGTTGGATGCGCTTTCTAGTTGTAGGCTAACGTTTCTCGGTGTCAATATAATCATGGTACAAAATTACTCAAATGAGTTATGTTTCCCATCCAAAGTTATCGCCAATTGAGGAATCTAACCATGTTAAAGCGAAAGTGTTTCAGTTTTTATGTTTCTAATATTTAAGACGATATTCACTGTGGGCTGTAGTTGCGTATATTTAAAAATAAAATAATATACAGACTGCTTATTTCCTTTCACATGGGTAAGCTACATAGGCCTAAGTTGACCCGGCACGACATGCTACGTTTTTACGATAGGTTTTTAGAGTGAGATGGCCTTCTCACGGCCACTTGTTGAACATAATACCCATTCAAGGATTAAGTTTTACAACTTTTAAAGAAATACTCCAATTTTAAACGAACAGAACATTTATGAATTCAGTCTTTTTTTAAAAATTTTGTGTTTCGTATCCAAAGGATCCTTAAATATCCATGAATACAGATGCTTGCTGATTGGTCGTGTACAGTACTTGTACACAATAGAACATGCTGTGGAAAATATCGCATATTTTAACTTATAATCGATCTCTGTAACTCTCTTATCTCTGGTTCCACTGAACATTACACGTCCTTTAAAGGCACAACATTACACGTCCTTTAAAGGGACAACATTACACGTACTGTAAAGGGACAACATTACACGTCCTTTAAAGGGACAACATTACACGTACTGTAAAGGGACAACATCACACGTATTTTAAAGGGACAACATTACACATACTTTAAAGAGACAACATTACACGTACTTGAAAGGGACGACATTACACGTACTTTAAAGGGACAACATTACATATAAACATTAATCAGACGAAGCTATTAAGGTTACTATTGTGAATCGAGTATTGCCATCTTTGCTTGGAGGCAGACTTAAGATTACGCTTTTAGTCTCATTAAAGACAAGCAAGTATATACATAGAAAGCGCATTCCTAGTTTTAATAATTTTTTCTATTACATAATGCAAAAAAGTTGTAAAAATAAAGATCTGAATAAATTTTTCGTTAAAGAACAATTTGAAAAATCGTCCAGATCGATTTTTTTCAGAGTTTGCAACGTTAAGAACAACTTTTAGGACAAACAATTTTAACATTTGGATAAATCTGACCAAAATTTATCAGGAGTCTCATATAAAAGTCACAATAACTTGTTAAAAACTGTTAAACCCCGGGAACGGATATAAGAAAAAAAAACACAAATCAATTTGGATAAAGTAAAAACTTGCTAAAATGTAATTGATTTCTTTTATTTCTTTGATAAACATAAACTATATCATTAACAAATATTTAACTAAAGAGGCGGAAGGGTTTCCGCCTCTTCAAGATACTTCCGCCTTCGACCATCCTCACTTCCGCCGTTTGTGACAGATCTAATAAAATAATAATAATAATAAAAATAATAATAATAATAATTGGATAGTAATAATAATAATAAAACCGAGATCTTTTTCTCATCATTCTTAAAATTTTGCTGTTGCGGTGGCGAAATATTTAATTCAGACAGAAAGAGGTCTTGAAACAAGTATTTATAAGCTTGATCGTCAAAAAAGAAAAGAAATAGACTTTTGTATTTGAGTCTCGGTGTAAAATACGCAGTTATTCATGATTTATCTGCAATTTCATGATATTTTCTCTAATACGTACAAGTCGTCTTTGATTTTCAGAATATTTTGTGAACCACTGTACCTTCTTAAAGATTCCTCTTGTCTAATATCTGCTCGTAATCTTCCAATTTTATTCTTAGCCTAAATATTATCATTTTATTAATCTATTTTGCACTTTATCATTCATGTTCAGATCACGCTCAATTTCATTAAAGTAGTGCTATAAAGTAACCATTGTGCTATAATGTTATTTGACATCCCTCTCTATGAATGTCACTGAATTAGATAGAAGGAGATCTGATAAAGAATCACTGCAAACCAGAACAAACGACTTTGTGATCTCGTAGCTCCTCTAGTTTTGATTTTATACGTTGAAGTATGATAAAAGAAAACGTATTCGGTTCCAACTTCAATATCAGAAACTAAAAACATTCTTTTTTTCAAAAATCAGAAAAAATAAGATTTCGTGAAATTTACTTTTGTTTGACGTTATGTGTTATGTTTTTTATTGGATTTGTTTAGTATTTGTTTTCTTTAGTTTTGTAAATATGAAAGCTCTGTACTGTGGAAAGTTTGATCGCTAAAAGCGTTCTGTTGAGGATGGTGTTATACAAGAAGGATAAAACTTGAAGATATTTCTAGAATACTAATCTAACTCAAGGAGGAGGGTTAAAGGGACTGTATACTAATCTAACTCAAGGAGGAGGGTTAAAGGGACTGTAGGCGTAATTTCAAGTGACTCTGCATTTTCAGCTTACATGCCGGATTCACAGCAGTATAATACCCTTTAATAGTCAGTTCATAAATAATGAAGAAGAAAATTAAAATCTTTTGTGATTCACTAATTATTAATTTTTATACTGTGAAACCCTTAATAACGAATTCATCGGAAGAATTTATCAAATGTCGTCTTGACAATTTTTTAATGAGTTTTATACTATATTACGTAAAGTTCAGTATTTGGGAAAATAAATAAATAGACATGAATATGTGGGAACAGTTTTAAAGAGTTCCATATAATCATTTCATTAAAATACTAATTATCTGCAACATTCAATTATCAGCAAGTGAAGAATACGACATTTGATGAATTCTTTCGATGTATTCGTTATTAAGGGTTTCATTGTATAGAAAAACATAGATTACTCCAACATTTTTTAAGGTTTTTCATGGTAGCTCTTTAAATCGGACGTTAACTCTTTGAATAGAAGGTCCCTTTAATACTAAGAGAAAAAAAGAAGTCCATATTTGGATTGGAATTTCATATATTTGAATTCTAAATGTGTGCAGGAAAAGGGCTCCAGATCGGAACTGAACACTATAGTTTCAGTAGAAGTAAATATTTCCATTTACTGTTAGCGCTGATTGAAGGATTCTTAACTCTTATCGTATAACGAGATAGATAGAAAGATAGATGTTACCGCCAAACTATTGGTTCAGAATAGACAACAAACACATGACTGAACCCTGATTGGATCAGGCGCTAATGGACTCGGCATAAAGCAGTGTAAAACGAGTGGCACGATGCGCTCCGAATTTCTGACAATAAATTACCTGGTTTGTGAAAGCCTTGTCTAGATGTCTGAGTAGGTAACGGAAGAAATAAGTGTTTGAATTCTTACTCAACTAAAAACAAATGTTTTTATGTGATTTTCAATAAGTATTCAATTAGGAACTGAACAATTGCACAAACTCAAGTTTTGAATCTCTTTTTCTTTTGACCTTGGCTCAGAAAGTCTTTAAGTATTTGATCTTTTAAAATTCATGGTTTGAAATGTCAAAGTCTACAACTTCAGGTTACCGAGATAGATTAGATATTAGATAAAATAGAATATTTGGCGAGTTTTCAAATTTATTATTTAAATAAACCCTTAACCTGATAGAGAACAAACCAATCTCCTAGATAACAGTGACTCAGCACATTCTATAAAAATATTGCATAAAACTTATTTTTAAATTGTTTTGTCTTATTTAAGTTTTCTCTTATTTGGAATTTTTTTCGGTTTAAAAATATTACCTTAGCCGTGTTTGAGTCTAATCTTGAAAACCCACGGGTTCGGCACAAAATCAATAAATATCTAAATAATTTTATTATTAAAGGGAAACATGTAAAAAAATAATACCATCAATTATTAACGATGACAGCTGTAATTTAGAGAAAATTGCAGAAAAGACCAAGAAATTGAGTTTTTGCCACACATATTGATCTTCTAATCTCTATATCTTTACAACCCAAAGTCGACGACCTTTAATATGTCAAACTATGAATTCTGTTAGATCTAATAATCTAAGATTGAAGTATAAAAGTTTTACACGTTCAGGTTGCAATGATATGTGGATTAGAAAATTTTAGTTTATGTCAAAACCTTTATTTTGTTAAGTACACAATTCCCACAATCCGTCTTTTGGGACACGAAAATTTTCTTTTTGATAAATTGGGTGTTGGGACATTTTTTTATAGTAAAATAAAATTTCCTACCCATGAAATGCCCATCTATTAAATGTACATATAAGCAATGCCCTTTTTTCAAATGCCCATCTATGAATGCCCATGTATAAATGCCCATTTATGAATGCCCATCTATGAATGCCCATCTATGAATGCCAATCTTTGAATGTCCATCTATGAATGCCCATCTATGAATGCCCATATATGAATGCCCATCTATGAATGCCATATATGAATGCCCATCTATGAATGTACATCTATTAATGCTCATCTATGAATGCTCATCTATGAATGCCCATCTATGAATGTCCATCTAGCTGTGTATGCCCATCTATGAATGTCCATCTATGAATGCCTATCTATGAATGTCCATCTATGAATGCCCATCTATGAATGCCCATCTATGAATGCCCATCTATGAATGCCCATCTATGAATGCCCATCTATGAATGCCCATCTATGAATGCTCTTCTATGAATGCCCATCTATGAATGCCCATCTATGAATGCTCATCTATGAATGCTCATCTATGAATGCTCATCTATGAATGCTCATCTATGAATGCTCATCTATGAATGCCCATCTATGAATGCCCATCTATGAATGCTCATCTATGAAAGCCCATCTATGAAATGCCCATCTATGAAATGTATACATATATGAAATGCCCTTCTATGAAATGTACATATATGTATTAACGCCCTTTTTGAAATACCCATCTATGAATGCCCATCTATGATATGTCCATCTATGATATGTCCATCTAAAAATGAATCTATTAAATATAGTCCCATCTATGAAATGTCTTTTTATAAAGTCCCATTTATGAAATGTCCTATCTATGAAATTTCCTGTCTATTGAATTCTACGACCTGCCCATCAATAAAATGATCATCTATGAAATGTCCTGTCTATTGAATTTTACGACATGCCCATCAATAACATTATCATCTATGAAATGTCCTGTCTATGGAATTCTACGACATGCCCATCAATAAAATGAAATGCCCAACTATAAAGTTTCCCTTCATTAGCCCATTCTTTAAAATGTCTTTATATGGGAAATGAAATGCCCCAATCCAATAAATAGTACCTGAGTGGAGGTACGAAGACGACAAGAAGTCTATAGAATAGATGTACTCCAGAAACTACAGTTAGAAAGTACATCCAGAACCAAAGCAACAAGTACACCTTTAATTAAGGCAAATATACTTTCACGGAATCAAATTAATTAACCGTGAACAAATTTTCATGTTTTAAGATGTTTTTCTTTTAAATTCTTGATTTTAAGTTATTAATTATTATCTTTAAAAAAATTCTCTCAATTTAAATGAAATGATCAAAAAAACATTTTGTGTTTATTTTCTCTATATCTGATAAATTCTATATATTGAGAGGAATATCTCAAAGATTCCTTCCTTCTATTCCTCCGTTAAAACTTGATTAATTGATAATTTGTTTGTAAGATGAACTTTGTCTAGGTCTGTAAAAACTTGACCCTAAAAAATAAAACCCTAAAAGCATGTACAAAGAATACAATTTGTTCAACATAATAAAACTCCCAATCAGGAAAAAAGCCTGTGATTATTATGCAAGCGGTCGTAAAATCAAGTAAAGATTTTCATGATAGGATTTTTCAATCTTTAAACATTGTTTGGAGGGTTTTTTATCTAAGCTTGACTTTCATTTTTTATCTCCTTTAATTGACCCCCCTTCCCTGTTTTTAATAAAAATTAATTTTTTAAATTATTTTTATAAAGATCTAATTGTACAGGGTGTCCCGAAAACATGGGAATTCAGTGACGAATTGGATATTGTCTTTGTTATTAATTAGCATTGTAATACCTAATTTCAAAAGCCATAATATTATTATGTCTGCTAGAGTTTATTTTATGAAAAGGGTAAAAGACTGTAATGCTGTGTCTAATGTCTCCGCAAGATGAACAGTGAAGACGGACAAGTTTACTCTGTTTGTTTACTGCAATTTTCTTGTTTTACCAAGTACAACCGTATGCAGTCAAAACATAAACAAACAAAATGTGAACATAGCAGACGAAACTCTTCCAGATTACACCTTTCTCGGTAGGTATCACTATACTAATTCGAAGAATTATTTAAAAAGACGATATCAAATTCGTCACTGAATTCCCATGTTTATGTATATAAAAACATAACTTACTTTTTCGTTGATAATGTTTAGTGAGAGAATACATAAGCTATTAAATTTCTGTTCTCCTGCTGCGCTTCCAACAGTGTGAAATGTACAACTTAAATAAATGTTAAAATTCAATAGTTATGTAAACAGTGGCAGCCAGAAAGCATTGGTTTGATTGTCGTCTTTAGTCTTTCTTTTAACTATAACATATCGCTCAGAATTTTGTCATTTATAACAAATGAATGAAAGAATTTTTTTTACATAATTCAGAAATAAAAAGAAGTAATAAAACAAGTCCTTCTGTTACCACAAAAAGTAAGACGAAAGTCATGAAAACAAATTAATCCATTTCTGTTTTTTGACCCTTTAACGATTAAATCACTAAGATTAATACATTAATTACAGTGCTGTCTGTATAGGTTTAGAATAAAAAATGTCAAATAAAAACTTTTCCGTTTTCTTTAAAAAGGGAACATAAATATACCTTGTTATGGTTGGAAAGACTGTACAGAATGGATTAGGCATGTCCAATCTTGCAATCTGATCGTAATAAAGAAATCGGACAACCCTAGTACCATATCTGAATACAAGGAAAAATTAATTATTTATTTCAAATTTATATATCGAGCACAAATAATGTTATTTTTTTCACTTTTCCTCCATTGTCATTTTAAAAGAGAAACCACACTTGAAGAAAAAAATCAATTTCTGAATTTAAAACATGGATATCTTATTCATTATTGATCAATGATCATACAAGGCATAAAAGGTACTGTTGTGAATAGGACATGCACTTTCGTGTCCAGTCCTTTTATGGTGAATTCATTAGTAGATGAATGTATCAATTAATCAATAGCAGTGTAAACCCTTAATTATTCCTTTTCTTGATTAACAACATGTTTATATTTTTTCAGCTTGCTTTGTTTTTTCTTAAAAACAGTTTGTTCACATTTTTTTAATATGTATCATTTCTCTACCTAAACGTTTGGTAACAATTTTAAATTTTGCGATGATAATGGTCCAAACTACAATAAAGTATGTAAATGGTCCAAACTACAATAAAGTATGTGGATCAGATGTCACATAACACTTTACAATACAAAAATTCTCAGCTTTATGATTGTTATGAGACTAATGATTGTTTTGTAGTAAATGCCGTACTCTTATAACTTTGTCCCAAACTGTATGAGCCCAGGCACAACCCGCCCACTAACAAGTCAACCAGAACAGAATCCACCAGATTACAATCCCGTGAACTATCAACGCCACTACCAATGGGCATGATCTCAGTAGCTATTCAACAAGACATTACTTTAGGCTCTAAATGCCACACAGGGACACAAGCGCAGGCGTAGCTAGCCAACAAGCTATTAATCAGGCTCTAAATGTCACACAGGGACACAAGCGTAGCTATCCAACAAGCTATTACTCAGGCTCTAAATGCCACACAGGGACACAAGCGTAGCTATCAATGAAGCTATTGCTCCGGCTCTAAATACCACACAGGAACACAAGCGTAGCTATCAAAGACGCTTTTACTCCGGCTCATAAATGCCACACAGGGACACAAGTGTAGCTATTAATCAGGCTTTTACTCCGGCTCTAAATACCACACAGGGACACAAGCGTAGCTATCAATCAAGCTATTACTCCGGCTCTAAATACCACACAGGGACACAAGCATTGGCCATCTATGAAGCCCTTAATCGATCTCTACCTTATAAAGAGGTATGATCTCAACCCGAATATTTTATCGGGGGTACAATTACTCTACACTGTAATCAAAGTGGAGTTCTGATTCTAACTGATCTTATTAACCAAATCTATATATCACATGTTAAGTTCCAATACATATTCACAATAGTCTACTCGCATTACAAGTTTTTCGTATTCAAGGATTAACGCAGTTAGATCCTCAGACAATGTACAACGCAGTTTTTATTGGTATGTTCAAACTGCATTTATTACAGTTTTACTTAATTGCATTTTTTTATGACTCCCCCTGTAGTTTTCAAACTTAATTTACTCCCAAGTAAATTCCCCATAAATCAGAAACTGTCCGTATTTTCATAAAATTAAATTCCACGGATGGAAAATAAACTAAATTTTGCATTATAAGCACTTGACAATTTTACAATCATATACATGCAATGTACAATTTTACATGCATTCAAACGACGTTAAAAAAGCCCCCCCTGGAATTTTAGACAGGAATAAGATCCCTCTCCCTAACTGGACAAATTTATTATTTACACCCCTGACGTTAAGTAATTTTGGTTTGATGAACAGTTCTATTTCTCAAAAATTGAGTTTGAAATTTTGAAATTATTAAAAAGTTATCTTTAAATTAATATGTAAAGTATCAAATGTTTCAAAATTTGTAGCGTTGTTTGTCCGAGGAAGTTTTCTTTACGAAGTTTAGTTTAAGTTTATAAAACTAACGATAAACATGTCACAAGGAGATCAGCCGTTGATTAAAATTGGCAAAAAAACTGTAAAACACAATTGTTATTATTTGATTTAGTATTATTTTTTAGATTTAACACCCAAAATTGTGGATGACAGATTTAATCAGTTAGCAGTTTAAGCTTTTTACAACGATTTCATTAAGTTATATCAACCCCCCCCCCACACCTCTTGCCATGATTCCTGTCTTATTTGCCTGATGTCATAACTAATTAAAATATTGATTTAGAGTATGGCAAAAATTCATAAATATCTTTCTGAAAGAAAATTTTAAAACTATTTTCTCTTTATTGTAGTAAAAAACGTCAATATTTTTATTCGTGTATAATTAATTGTCCTATTTTTAAATTTATTATTTGATTGTTTGTTTGTTTTTTGACAAAAATAATAAATCAGAATGAAAATTTACTTTTTTTTTGTTTCTTCACAAAAAAGATTATAAAATGCACCCACCTGATAAATCTGCCGCCTAAAAAGTAGTCTGTTAGATAAATATTCCCAACAGATATCAAGAAGTTTAGAACCTCACAGATCAAATACTAAACATAATCAATCACAGATAAAATACTAAACATAATCAATCGCAGATCGGACACATAAAACTGTGACGTTAGTTTACAGTTGCACTGAGAGTTTTTCAAATTCTACGTTGCCATCTATAGTACTAGATTATTTTGCTTAACATAATAAATCACAGATCAAATACTAAACATAATAAATCACAGATCTAATACTTAACATAATCATTCATAGATCAAATACTAAACATAATAAATCACAGAACAAATACTTAACATAATCAACTACAGATCAAATACTAACCATAATCAATTACAGATCGAATACTAAACATAATCAATCACAGATCGGACACATAAAACTGTGACGTCAGTTTACAGTTGCACTGAGAGTTTTTCAAATTCTACGTTACCATCTATAGTACTAGATTATTTTGCTTAACATAATAAATCACAGATCAAATACTAAACATAATAAATCACAGATCAAATACTGAACATAATCAATCATAGATCGAATACTAAACATAATAAATCACAGAACAAATACTTAACATAATCAATCATAGATCGAATACTAAACATAATCAATCACAGATCAAATACTAAACATAATCAATCATAGATCAAATATTAAACATAATAAAACACAGATCAAATACTGGACATAATCAATCATAGATCGAATACTAAAAATAATAAATCATAGATCAAATACTAATCATATTCAATTACAGATCAAATACTGGACATAATCAATCATAGATCGAATATTAAACATAATAAATCACAGAACAAATACTTAACATAATCAATCATAGATCGAATACTAAACATAATAAATCACAGAACAAATACTTAACATAATCAATCGCAGATCAAGTACTAAACATAATCGATCAATGTCTCAGAGATAAAATTTAAACGTAATCGATCAATTTCTCACAGATCAAATCCTATTCGATAGAAGATCAAACATTAAGCATAATCGAACACATATCAGATACTAAAAATAATCGATCACAGTTCAAATACTAAACCCATTAAATCACAGATCAAATACTATACAATTAAGTGCTCAACTAATAAATCAATCAAACATGAACAAAATCTAGCTAAACACTATTTGATTAAAGCTTCATGCTCAGAATAATCGATCTGTGATAAAATACTGTGAACATATCATGATACTTAAAACCTAAAGTAGCAAGAAATCCAAAACTTTGTTCATCGACATCAACCCCCCCCCCCTCGACGTTCTTTTCTGACTTTTAATATTTTTATATAAATAATTCTTCTAAAATAAAACGTTTTGTATAAAACTCTAAAGCCTATTGAATATTTGATCTCTGTTTATTGTCTAGCATATTATCAGTTTCTATATACTCGTTCCTTTCCAATTCCTTCCATGTTGTGAATAAAAAACTGTTAAAGCAGGTTAAAATTCAAAATTTTAGCCTAAGGAGAAAAATTATTAGAATAAATAAACCAATGTTTTGTCTTCATATTTAGTATATTTCAGATTATTACCCAAGTAAATGTGAAATGCCCTATGTAAAACAAAATTAAGAAAAGATACAAGAAAAATCACTTGAAAAAAGTAAAAAGTATGAGTAAACTATAATCTATTTACGGATTCCTATTCTTTATTAATCCACCATACCCTGAGGCAATTTGTTTCACATACGTTATCAATAATCATTATTGGAAGCAATGATGGAAGTATCATATCTCCAAAATACTACCAATCATTGATACCCCCCCCCCCTCCATCTACTCAATTATATATTGAATCCAGACCAATCTGAGCCAAACAATTAGGTGCAGCTTAAACCTTTATTCAAGGACTGTTTTCAGCATTGGCCAGTGGAGGGTTACAGGGAATAGGAATAGGAATAGAAATAGAAATAGGAACAGGAATGGGAATCGGAATAGGAATAGGAATAGAAATAGGAATAGTAAGAGGAATAGGAATGGAAATGGGAATAGGAATAGGAATAGGAATAGGAATAGTAATGGGAATGGGAATGGGAAGGGGAATAGTAATAGGAATAAGAATGGGAATAGTAATGGGAATGGAAATTGGAATGGGAATGGGAACAGGAATAGGAATAGATGGGTTGCTATAGGGACAAATAGATAAAATCAGTGTAGAATAGAAAATCATGTCAATTACAAGTAAATTTCACGTTAGACCAAAATGTTTATAAAAACATGTCTTGAATGTATAATATGCAACCAAGTAAAATAAAACTAAATGAGCTGCAGGTCCGACAAAACATGACAGTTTGTGAATAGTTTAAATCTCTTAATCTTTAAATTGGAAAGTTTGATATCAAAGAAAATAATAAAAATGTGATATGGCAGATATTTTATAGTAAAATTGGTTGTAAAGTAAACATATATGAGTAGGAGATTTTTCTATGGACATTCAAAACAATATTTACCAACTGTCATGTTTCGTTGGACACCCTGTACGAGATCACGGTGTTGTACCAGAACTTTAGCATGATCTTTATTTTATGTCCTGATGGAGTGAAATAAAGTTTAAAATGATGATGTTGATGTAGGATGTTTATACATCCTGACTGACCTGTATAAAATATCCATTATTATGATGAAGGATACTCAGAAAATACGCAGAATATTTCCTAAAAAAACACAATTTGAACACTTGAATTAAAGTGACGTATTCTCATGTGCCCCTAAATTTATACAGTTTCATGTTCGATTCACAACGGTATCCTGAGAAGATGATTAAGAATAAAGGAGATATTTATGTTCTCTTAGATTTTTTTTACTGCGGTTTCAGTTTACACGTGACATATAGTTTTCTGCTTCTGTTGCGGATGAAACGTTTATAACATTTATAAGACGGCAGTTTCGGCATTTAAAGGGACAGACCGACTATTTAAGGTAGTTGAACTGAGTTTGCAGTGTTGTGGACAAATTCTTTAGGATTCATTTGAGAAATATAAAACTTTTTGAAGATCTGTAAATCCTGAGTTTGAGCGCAAAGTCGGCGTTCAAAATCGTACTTTTGGGTGGATACGTTTTCAGAATTGTTTTTTTTTTAATTATTAAAAAAAGACAACAAAAAATGTAAACAAAATTCTACAGTAAACTAATTAGTTGTTTAGGAACAGGTTGAAAAAATAAAAATTAATCTTATCATCTTCACAAATCACAAAGATTTTCTGCAGATTTTGTGGAATTTCATGATCCATGATTTTGAACGTCGACTATGCACTCAAACTCAGTAATTATACATCGCGGAAACGTTTTATATGTCTCAAATGAATTCTAAAGAGTTTTTCCACAACACTGCATACTCTGTTTAAGCCTGTCTGTCCCTTTAAGGGTTACTTTTGTGAATCATGAACAAACTTTGTTAAACTCATGAAGGTTTTTATATAGAACATGTCCTTCGTCTCTTTAAATAACCTATAAAAATATACATAAAAATGAAATACTATTAATTCAGGAACCCAGCTTTAAATGGAATTAAATCAAACCTTAGTAAACTTACGTGATAAGGTTCATAAGTTATGATCTGACATACAAACATTTAAACAGAGATTTCTACTTAAAGGGACCGTTCACTTATTTGGGTTATTTCAGGGTAAACTAAACAGCCTATTCGCTGTTGATTGGTATTAGTCTTACCTTTCAAAGACAACTGTGGCCGGAGAAAAAGTCGATTTGTCGTTCAGAATTTGTTTAGTTTACCATGAAATTACCCAAATAAGTGAACGGCCCCTTTAATATAAAAATAGAAGTACAATGTACATCACTATTTGATCATATTATTCTTGTATCTCCTTGACGTTTATTTATCAACTTAAAGTTATTCAATCTAAATATTACAGAATTATTAGAAAATATATGAAAAGAGAGAAAAATAGGAAAAATAATAGATATATGTCAAATATATATGCTTATAACGATGGGAACGTGATATCAACCAACATTGGCAATTATGGTTTTCAGATTTGGGTTTTTTTTCATCCATTCTTTATTTTGAATTGCTTTTATTTCATGTTTTTTGGTTTTTGGAGATTCAAAAATCAAGGTTTGCATTGAACATAAAATCAAATATTGGTCATAAATTAAAAAAAACATTGTATATAGTCCGAATTATACTTTACAGGGTTCCCCATAAATCTGTGGAAGAGGAAGAGGGCATAACAGCATTCTCAATCATGTATTTAATGTTGGTATAAAGAAAATTGTAAAACTAATCTATTAAGTAAAATGGATTACTCTGTTTAATGTTTATTGAACAATTCAAAATCCCATCTTTGATCCAAAAGTCATTGTATTCTACAATTTTATTGTGACCACTGTATAAAAAAAAATGTTATTTAAAAATCACCTTGCAAGATCATCTTTAAGAATGAAACCATGTTCTAGAGCTCCTTCAACATCACCTCGCATCAATACTCGCCTCTTCCCTTCACGACCTTCAACATTTTTATTCTTTACCACAAACACAAATTTTCTAATCCATATATCTTTGCTTCACATAAAAACACATTAATTTTAGGTATTTGACTTAATAAAAGAAAAGTTTAAAAGATTTCATTTTGATTCGGATCCAGTCATGAGCATATCATTTCTTTATAAATAAGATTTTTTTTCGCAATTTTTTTAGTTTTTTTTCGCTTAATTTCATGCTGTAACTTGATGCACCAGTCACATATTATATCTTTTTAGTCGACATTTGTGATTTGTGCTTTTAGAAGGTTTTTGATGTTTATTAGGTTTTAGTTGATGTTTAGCAGGTTTTGGTAGATGCTAAGCAGGTTTTTGTTGATGTTATACAGGTTTCACTTAATGTTTTGGTAGATGTTTAACAGGTTTTGGTTGATGTTTAGTAGGTATTGGTTCATGTTTAGAAGGTTTTATTTGATGTTTTGTAGGATTTGGTTTATTTTAAACAGGTTTTGGTTGATCTTTAGTAGGTTTTAGTTGATGTTTAGTAGATATCATTTGATATTTAGTAGGTTTTTTTTGATTAATTAAAAAGGTTACATTCAAGTTAAGTCGTTGGTCGTTGTGAAAATGTGTACTTTCCTAACCAAAAGTTAAAGCCTCTGATTTAGAGAGATGAAACTTACCAAAGGACTCGATGAGACCTCCTTCACAAGATTTCCATATTTTCCTCGGAACATAAAATAATATCGCCTGAAACAAAACAGGATCATTACAAAAGCATTGTCAGTGGTAAACCTATCGTTAAGTTCGATATTTCTAAGCTGACCTTAGATAATTCGACTGATAAAAAATATTCTGATCCGGCTTTAAGCTTTTGTATCAATCTATGAGAACTGGCTAATATACTGATTTTTCCTTATTAGTTGAATATATTGCGTTTTACTTCTGATTGGTTAAGGGTTATACAGTAAGAACGTATTGATAAATGATTGGGACAAATCTAAGTTCCATAATATTCAGAGAAATCTATTTCTTTTCCCCATAGTTACTTAAAGTGCTAGAATCGGTATATAGAAATAAAATGAATTTGCTAGCTTTCAGAATATTGAAACCATTCCTGTATAAATAAATGTGCATTGTGAATACATAAACAACAGTTTTTAAATCTCATCCTAGTTTAGATTATACAATATAGGCATGCTATAGTGGTTAAGAGAAGGTTAGAGTAGAGTTACCAACTAAGGATGAGACTTCGAGGATGTTTGAAAGGAATTTATAATACTGTCTGTTAATTCCTTTTATCCCTGCTGCTAAAAACTTGTTTTTTCCCAGTAAATATTTTTTTAAAAAAGAATACTTGTATATCTGGAGTAAAATATTATACTACAGTATACCTGGAGTAGGAGAATAAATGGAACCCACTGATAGAAGGATAGTATCCTACAGTATACCAGGGGAAGAGTAAATGGAACCCACTAATAGAAGGATAGTATCCTACAGTATACCTGGAGTAGAAGAGTAATTGGAACCCACTGATAAAAGGATAGTATCCTACTGTATACCTGGAGTAGAAGAGTAAATGGAACCCACTGATTGAAGGATAGTATCCTACTTTATACCTGGAGTAGAAGATTAAATGGAACCCACTGATTGAAGGAAAGTATCCTACTGTATACTTGGAGTAGAAGAGTAAATGGAACTCATTGATTGAAGGATAGTATCCTACAGTATACCTGGAGTAGAAGATTAAATGGAACCCGCTGATTGAAGGATAGTATCCTACTCTATACCTGGAGTAGAAGAGTAAATGGAACCCACTGATAGAAGGATAGTACCTACAGTATACCTGGAGTTGAAGAGTAAATGGAACCCACTGATAGAAGGATGTATCCTACAATATACCTGGAGTAGAAGAGTAAATGGAACCCATTGATTGAAGGATAGTATCCTACAGTATACCTGGAGTAGAAGATTAAATGGAACCCACTGATTGAAGGATAGTATCCTACAGTATACCTGGAGTAGAAGAGTAAATGGAACCCACTGATTGAAGGATAGTATTCTACTGTATACCTGGAGTAGAAGATTAAATGGACCCCATTGATTGAAGGATAGTATCCTACAGTATACCTGGAGTAGAAGATTAAATGGAACCCACTGATTGAAGGATAGTATCCTACAGTATACCTGGAGTAGAAGAGTAAATGGAACCCACTGATAGAAGGATGTATCCGGAGTGGATTGAGAGAGAAGGATAGATGGAGTTCTAACCATGCTTTGTGCAGATCTAAATATGTATCATGAAGTGACATTAAAAAATATTAAATAATTGAAAATGATTTAATAGAAAGTTCAAACCTGTTCTCTTCATAGTAAGATGGAATATAATTTGTTCTTTCAGGCAGGAGTTCTGAGTCCACTATACACCCAACATTCCCCTGAAGAGAGAAAATAATATAATGGCACCATTTTTAATTAAATATATTATGAAGACGACATTTAAAGAAAATTTGCAAAAACTTTGGTCACCTGATATTCATTTCTTAGATGAAATGTACTGTGTATCCAGCAGTAATCATCTAAAACTTTCGAACTAACCCCAGACGCCGTCTAAAAAATTCGATTCATAACTTATTGAAAGTAAAATTTACGTCAAAAGTAATAATGGTATGTGTAATTATGGCAAAATTAATCGTAGCAAGTGCATTATGGCAAATGTAAATATGGCAAAGTAAATTTGTCAACTGTATTATGGCAACTGAAACCGAGAGCCATGACATTTTTTGTAAAAAATATCTACAGATAAAGATGGGTTCGAAGGGAGTGTTCGTTTAAAATGAAAGCGAGTATAGGCTTACGTCGAAAAATATTCGATGGTAATTGCTACTAATCTTACATCCATCTGCTGCGTCTATAAGGAGAAAATTGTTAAAAACGACTCATACCGAAGAAAGTAGCGTCCATGCCAATTCAGAAAGTTGCAACATTCAAGTCGGATTGTAAAAAATCAATTTAATTTCAAACAAATCATTCAGATATTTCAGCCAATAATAGTCGATTTTTTTGGACACCTTCGTATATTGTTGATATTTAGTAATAATCTTTTTTATTAAACGAACGATTTTTCAAACAAACTTTTGAAAAAGCTTGTCTAATCGTTGCTCATTTCTCCATCTATCCATCTATTCATACAGAAAAAATGGAAATTATAAGTGAAGGATTAACTTTATTAAAAAAAGTAACTAATGTCATTTTGAAATAGAATATCTTTTTAAAGTTCAGGTATTCTCTTTAGAATTTAGATTGGTACAATTATCAAACCAATTAACAAAACTTGTCTAATCGTTGCTCATTTATTCATCTATTCATTTCATACAGATAAAAGTGGAGATAAAAATGTTAGGATTAAAAAGTTTTAATGTCCTTGACAAGTTTTCTACTGATTACAGAAAAGGATTAGTATATTCAGTAGTTTTTATTCAAGAAACAAGCAAACTATAAAATACTTTGGAAACCGTATGATTGCATATTAATGGGACTGTAAGTGTAATTTCAGGTGAAACTCCATGCAAAGATGGCAATGCCCGATTTACAACAGTACCCGTAAAAGCTTTGAATGTTCATTTATGAATTAGTAGATATCAATGTTTCTAATTTTAAAAACTGATTATTTTCAACTGAGGTTTTCTCTCCAAATAATTTGTTGAATTTTCAAAACTATACCTAAAAACTAATTGGATTTTCAAAATACTTCAGTGATAACCAGAAAACTGTAGAATAGGAAGACGACATTAAGGCAATACTGAAGTGTATTTGATGTGGTTACAAAATAAATATCTTGCAGTAAGTCATTAAATCACATATTATGTAAAATTGGTCTAATTACACGTACGTGCACAATTCCTGTGTTATATTATTATCACAATTAATTGGATCTCCAAAATACTACCTGATAATTGATTGGATCTCCAAAATACTACCTGACAATTGATTGGATCTCCAAAATACTACTTGACAATTGATTGGATCTCCAAAATACTACCTGATAATTGATTGGATCTCCAAAATACTACCTGATAATTGATTGGATCTCCAAAATACTACCTGACAATTGATTGGATCTCCAAAACACTACCTGACAATTAATTGGATCTCCAAAATACTGTTTAGCTACCCCGACCAATGAGGATCCAAGAAATAATATAACTGATACTCTGTAGTGTAACTGCAATAATAACAATAATTACATCAACTGAAATTTTTGCAATATTTTTTTTTTTTGATGAAAACACAAAAGACTTTTTACATTAATAGGTGTTTTTTAATTGTTTAACCATTTAGTCCTCGACCCAGTTGTAAATAAATTTAAATTTAAATTTAAAATGTCGAAAACATTATTATTTTAATAATTCTATCCATAAATTCTATATTGCAATTGAGCTTTTTCATTTTTCGTACAGCTGGGGTTCGACAAATCATGATAATTTAAGAGACGACAATCGAGATATAAACTTGGTCTTTGAAATGTTTAATGAATCTCCCTGTAATTTATCGTGTTTAGTGAAACACCCTGCAATTTATCATGTTTAATGAAACACCCTGCAATTTATCATGTTTAGTGAAACACCCTGCAATTTATCATGTTTAATGAAACACCCTGCAATTTATCATGTTTAATGAAACACCCTGCAATTTATCATGTTTAATGAAACACTCTTCAATTTATCATGTTTAATGAAACACCCTGCAATTTATCATGTTTAGTGAAACACCCTGCAATTTATCATGTTTAATGAAACACCCTGCAATTTATCATGTTTAATGAAACACCCTGCAATTTATCATGTTTAATGAAACACTCTTCAATTTATCATTTTTAATGAAACACCCTGCAATTTATGTAAAAAAAAGTTAAACGGTGATTAATCAGTCAATGCAGATGTTTTCTGCAACATTGAATATCAATATATTGAAATAAGAAATTTTAAGAAATCATCCAGGGCACTGTTTTGTCTAGTAAAATATTTTATAAGAAATGTAGATTCATAGTTCAAGGGACTGTAAGCGTAATTTCAAGTGACCCACCATGCAAAGTTGTCAATTTCAGATTCACAACGGTTATACCCATAAAAAAGCTTTGTTTGCTTTATAGAAGTATAGATTAGATATTCATGTTTTTGTTTGTTTGAACTGTTTATATTGATTTGTGGTTTTACTGAAAAATTAACTTGCGTATTTCTTGCTTATAAGAAACAATAAAAAACTTAATCTCCTGTTCAACGAAATAACCAACCTTAAATTCCCTCCTTTTTTAATTCCAGGGAGGATAATTACTTATCCTCCCTATTTACAGGGAGGATAATTACTTATCCTCCCTCTTTACAGGGAGGATAAGTAATTATCCTCCCTGTGATCCATACAGATTTATCAAATAAATAGTTCTCTAATTTAATTTTATTTTTACATTTATCGCTCTCTCAATCAATTTTGAATAAAATAGTAAACTACACCTAGTTTAATATTTGATCTAGGAAAGATCAAAACATGTACATACAGCTTTACTGAGCTGTCATCAAATATATTATATTACATCATTCTTTTCGGGTTTACATAATTACATTGTAAAGTTGTTCCCATGAAAATGTTCGATAATTACTATTTTGTCTGCATTTTGAATCACATAGGGCTTTCTACTCTGAGGAGGTGAAGCTAAGGAACACTTTTCAATATTCTCTATTCTGACTTCGCTAACCTCTGTTTTTTCTACTTGATTAGAAGGTCCTTGAAGNGATATTTAAATACCCTTATGGTCTGGGGTTTTTTAACATAATTTAATTTTCTTATTCCAAAAACCCCTTTTTGAAGTGTTTTGATAAAAATACAAAAAAAATTTGAAATATAAAAGATCCATTGTCAAAAACTCAAATTTTTAATTCAAATTTCTTTGCAACCTGACAATGTAAGCTTTTGTCTTTGAATAACCCTTTAAAGGCCCTAGAGCATAGGTATTGGGTTAAAATGCATGTTTATAGCCCAATTTATCAAGGTCAGCTTATTGAAAAAAATTAGAGCCATTATTTTAATAGTTTGGGTGCTAACAAGGGTTGAAAAAAATGCCAAAAAATGAAGAAAATTTTTTTTTTAAAATTTTTTTTTTTTTTTCAATCACATCAAATTGTGACACATGTTTCTTCATCAGTTTTTCAAGGGAATTAAAAAATATTTTTTTTAGATCTGTAGCTTAACTCAAAAAAATTGAAATGGGCTATTTTAAATTTTTTTTACGCAGACCGGACTTTTTACCACCCAGTACCCTACCCTATGCATTAAAAAAAATACAAAGAATCCTTTAAATTTCTATTTATTCACAGTCATAAAATTTCACAGTGAAAGTTTCAAGAATGAGAGTGCTAGGACCAAAAAAAAACGCCCCCCCCCCAAGCCTGTTTAAGGGTTTAAGCAAAATTTTTAGTTTTAAACATCTCAAAATCAGGTTGGAAAGATATAAGGATTAGAAAGTTAGAGTGTGGCAATTTTTTAATTCCTATAAAAGTATAAAGATATAAATTTACATTAAAAGCTTGGGTTGTTTAAAAAAATTCCAATTTTCTAATTACAATAACCCAAGTTTACAATGTTTTGATAAAAATACAAAATAATAATAAATTTGAAAATAACAATTGTCAATAACTCAAATTTTTTAATCCATATTTCTTTGAAACCTGATGATGTAAACTTAAATAAAAGCAATTGAAACCTAAAAGATCAGGTTGCAAAAATCTAAGAATTAGAAAATTATAGTTTGTGGCAGGAGTTCAGTTTTTATCAGGAAAATATTGTTACACATAAAAGTACACAGGAAAAAAAATTAAAGAAAACAGTGACAGAATTCGTAAAATGTTGTTTTCTAAGCCTTTTTATAATCAAATGCCGCGGTTTTTCTCTTTTTTAGCAATCCAAAACAAATTGGCGTTCTATTTTATAAACCTGTTCTGCATAGTTCACGGCTATTATTTTATCTTTACAAAAAAAGAAGTTGTCTTTATTCCGAAAAAAACACGTAAACTCTTAACACTCTCAAATAGTACATATATTCCTGTGAAGCTGCAAGCAGAAATCTTTGACAGCTTGGAGAAATACAAGACAACTTCTGTAACCCTTTTGTTTATTAAAGTTTAGCGCCATTAATCACTAAATAACCGTAAAGACGACATTATATAAATTCTGTTAATAAAATTTTAAGTAAATATAATAATACCTTGAAAACAATATTATCTATAGTGAAGTCCTCAGGTTTAAACAAACTCCGAACCGAAGAGAAAACATCCAAAGCCATCTTCTATTTTTTCATCTAAACTAAATAATAATTATTGAAAATATATATTATTAATTTTAGCTTAAATATTAAAGTGTGGGCTACCAACCTGCCTTGAATATTTGTATTATGGCCGTTCAAGGTTAAATAATATTTTAAGTTAACAAAATAAATATTTAAATTTTTTTGTTCCGGCGTCCATGAAGATCTATATATTATTACAAAAAACAGGTGCGAGACACGCCTGGAAGCCTAGTTTTACAAATTTCATTTTTGAAATAAAAATGTAAAATATTTCAGACTAAAATAAATAGTAAAATTATTTAAAACTAAACATTTCACGCAGATATAAGGTTGGCACTTTTTGAAGCTTTGGAATTTTTATTTGATAGATTCGACGGAGCTGCGGAATATTTAAAGAATATTTTACATGTAGAACATACACTCCCACCATTCAAGGTATTTACATCCCTCCCCCCCATCCTCATCCTCCTTCTTTTTATACTATTTTAGTTGAAGGTACATGTATAACATACACTCACACCATTCAAGGTATTTACACCCCCCCCCCTCATCCTCATCCTCCTTCTTTTATATACTATTTGTAGTTGAAGGTACATGTAACATTTTACTTGTTATGAATCAATCTGGTGTATTTTTATTCAAGATAAACTGTCCACGTACTTCCTCCCCCCCCCCTCCCGCTTTTAAATATCTCCGTGCCTGATTTAAGCCTTTATCAAAGGAAAATCCGTATTTAACTTTTCAAGGCAAGCCAAAATAAAAATAATCAATTTAAAAATAGCGTTTTCGCCTTATACACTTCGTTATGTTTCTTTTAGACTTTTGATGACATGTTAAAAAGTCTTTTTTTTTCAAAATAATGCTGTTTAGTGTTTATAGATAGATAGATAGATAACGTTTATTGCTAAAATTCATATGTATCTGTGTACAGAACGAGTTTACAATTACAAATTGATGATCATATTAACAGTACAAGCATAAAGCAATTAGGTGGAAAATAGCTATTGGCTGTTCTGATTATTTTTCCCACCTAATTTCAATAATCATAACACATTTCAATTAAATAGATTTAAGGAGAACTGTTAGAGATCAGAAAAGTATAAAAACTATAATGTTTCTTTACTTCAAAATTCTATTATTAAAAATACCAAAACAACAGACACGCTGCTCGTTTTATCGTAGAATTTAATTAAACAGCTAGATATTGTTTCTAAATAGAAATTTAGAATACATAAATTAGATAAAAACATATCAATGTAATACAAAGTGTGTCTTAGAAAGATTACATTTAAAATGAGACTTTTATTTTAATACTTTTGTTTAAAGTTTTCCAATATTTTAAGACTGAATTTTTTTTGTATTTTTTGTTACTACGCAATTTTTACGTCATACCCTTCAATAGGGTTAGTCAATTTTGGAACCAAGCTAGAAGGTCTAGTGATATACCTGCGCCTAAATACTAAAAAAAGGCGAGCGCGCGGCCATTTTCACAAAAAAGGAAAAAAATTATTTTCGATAGTTGCATCTCAAGTCGCTGAATACCTTCCACATTTTAATTTTAATATATAATAAATGGTTTGATTTATGGCCAAAAACGAATTTTTAAGGGACACTTCCAAATATAAATACCCCTTTTTTGTCTTTTATTGGATAAAAATAAACAAATCCATTCGAAAAAAAGTTTTCTGACTTCAGTGTTTTAAGACAGATATTTAAATACCCTATATTGACATATTTTGAAGAATTTTTTTTGTGTCTTACTTGTTATTTTATTGATAAAATTTTTTTTCGAAAATGGCCGCGCAAAAATTGTGCGTGCGCAAAAATATCTGAACCTACAAGAGGGTTTTAAAACTTTGCCAATTGTCCCTCAAGGTCGCAAATGAAAAAGTAGGTATCTACCCTTCAAGGATTCCCTTAACTAAAGAACCAAGCATGGATCTTAAAATTCAAAAGTCCCCACGTAGGATATCGAGATGAAGCGTTCAAGATTAACAATATCCACACTAAAGTTCCAACCTCTAGTTTTATTTAAGATGTCTTGTGTTGATGTTTATTGGCAATATAAGGAAGAAATAAATTCCAGGGATGTCCTAATTTTCTATCCCATAATGTAAGTAAACTGTGCGGTACAGACTACAGATGTGCGAATGTTCGATTTAATGTACACATAGGCACACAGTTGTACTTGCAAATTGTAGAGTTCAAAGTTTCGATATACATGCATTTATGTACGGATATATTGTACATTGGATAATTCTAGATGTACATGAATTTATCTACGGATCTGAATAAATAATTTAGATTGTACAATTGTACAGTACAGTAAAATAATAAAACGTACATGTTGAAAATTGATTCTATCTCTCAAAATTCTTGAAATTTCCTTTAATTTCCTCATCCTCGATATCGAGTAATTACGCTAGGATAAATAATTACATATTTGTTTATCTAAAAACTTCTTTTTCTTCTTATCCTTAGAATATTTGACTTTTTAACCGACTTTTCAAATTTCAAAAGACGATAAAATTGTACTCAACTACTTTTTCGGAAAATTTAGATTTTTACTTAAACACGAATTTGCTTAACCAATTTGGCCTTATAAACATCCATCACAATGCTCTTGATGTTTTGAAAGCCATGTAGGTCTTGGGAACCCAGGCTAAAGTGAGATTTCATTAACTTTAATGTAAAGAATATGAAATTATTAGAGAAATGCGTTTAATGTAATTTCAATGAACAAGAATTTGAAAGCATTTTATTAAAAGTCTCTTTTTAAAACCACGCGAGATATATTTCTTATATAAGAAGTCCTAGCTTTGTGGTTCAACCAATATATATAACCGAAAATAGTTTGATCCTTAAAAACTTTGTTTTTAAAAAGTAACAATATTGTTTTTCTTAGAGCATAAGTAGGTGCATTACTGAATATTTTGTGTTATTTTTCCAAAAATTAAAAATTCATGAAAAGGAAAATGGATGGGAGGGGTTAAAATAATTTTCTCTCCACGCATGTCAAATTATTAGAAGATTATTAACAACCACATTTCACTGTCTAATGAAATATATTATACTAGCTTTGGAACCCAGCGTTGCCCATGGTATTCTTAGTTATTTCAGCCGTTTACTCGCGGTTTGTCGTTAATTACGGTTTTAGCTATTTTTCCTTATAAAAGTCGACCCACTCAAGTTAGAATTCAAAAACCAAACTTCTCCCGATTTCCCCAATCAAAATTTGAGGCAAATCAGTCCAGGGGTTCCTCATTTATATATATCAGAATTTTTGCAAATTTTCTTTCAAAACACTCTTTTAACACTTCAAATAATATTCTTAATATTTGATGCATAATATTCATAACTGTGTATATCTGTGTGACTATATGAAGCCCCCCTCCCCCCCGAACTATAGAGGAGGACAGGCCGGGACGAGGATGAGTAAATATCTCCGAGTATCTCCGGAGACTGATGTTTGGATCCGAGAGTTGAGGTTCAAACTCCGGGATTAACATTGAACAAGAGGGTATGAAAGGATGAGAGCTACGGAGAATATGTTTAAGAGATGGGGGGGGGGGCACTTGACCCCTTTATTTGAAGATTATTGAAGTGTAAAGGATAAAAAAGTAAGAATATATTTATATTTTTTATATTTATTTCAATCTTCCAAAAACTACTGAAAATCCCGCGTCTTCTAGATGAAAATATATTCAATTATCTAAACTGGATTTTCGAGCACTTGCCTCAAACTCTAAATTCTAAATCTGTATTCCTTATATATTTTCAACCTGAAAGGATAAACCTATAATTTTAAAACTTTGAGTGTACTGTGTATAAGATCTACCAGAATTTTCAAAAATGAAAAACATATCAGTTGCAAAGATACTCGAACTAGAGTTAGAGGCAAGTGATTAGTTCTTCTTGAATAATGGAAAAGGAGACATGCCACCCTTTTAAACCATTAAACCCCTGATTAAGAATAAAATATACCAATTTCAAAAATGCCCAGCTCAGAAATGGTGTCCCACGAAACAAGACAGTTGAGAGCAAGGATTTAATGTAAGGAAAGTTATTTCAGAGGTGTACGCATCTTTTGTACTGCAGTGAACTGTCACTGGGCGGTAATGTAAACACAAGACGGATGTCGAAGCCTAACATGGGATCCATCTTTCACATAAATAATTATCAATGAAATATTCTGGTCATAGGAAACTATTATGTGAATTATTAAAATTCAATGCTTTTAACCTCCTCGGATACTAAACGAACACTGAGGCATCTATTCTTTACAAATTCCACCCAGAGAGAACTGGTTTCAATATGTACGCAGAGTATACGCAACTGCAATTAACTTTCCTTGCATTACATTCTTGGTTGATAGATATTTATAATAATTTGCGGCATTTATTTCTCAAACAACTTTCACAACAACAGTCACAAAATTCCATCAGTCTGGGCATTTCCATCATGTGATCTACCGTTTTCATTTTATTGTTACCGAAGATATTTAGAATTTCGTTTAGATTTCAATTTTATAAATAAATCCAAAATTGTCGCAATTTATACGAAATTCTTCATATCTTTGGTAATTATCATTGTGCAAAAAGACAGACCACATTTTGGAAATGTCAGGACCAAAGGTATTTTGTAATTGTTTGTTCAAGAATTTTACTATAAAACTAAGACTAACTAACGTTAGCCGCAAATTCTTTCAAAGATAAAAGACGACTTTTCAGTTGTCTTTCAACTGTCATGTTTCGTGGGACAACCTGTATATATAATGCGAAGTAACCAAGGAGCTGATCTATTGAATTGTCTTGTCAAGAATAAATTTGAAAATGTTGTCTCAACAAAATTGAATAATCCATCATACAAACTATTTATCAAAAGAACACCATTTTCTGATTTTAAATTTATGTGTACGCGATAGACAAAAATTCTAAAGTTAGGAAAAAGGAAAAAGAAAACTATAATCGCGATTAAAGGAAAAATGTGAGTGAAACTGCATTAAACTACAACTTTATTGATTTTTAGGAATAGAAAACTTAAATTTATAAGAAAATTGTTGAATTATGTTGATTTATTGTGTCTGTAGCATGAACCTACAAGTCGTCTTTTAAAGAATCCATAATTGAAAATAATTAATTTTTCACTAGAATCTTATTTAGTCCTTGATACAGGGTACCGTCCAGAATCGGACATGCAATTCATATATAAATGGAGAGTCACACTAAATTACCTCTAAAGTTCCTTTTATGTCAGCTCTTAGTGTTTCTAGGGTTAAATATAGGAAAGGATTAAGAAGAGGATCTATTGGATCGGATCCCGTTAATTTTCTAGATCCCAGATTTCTTCTTTGAAAGGAAATGACCCTGAATCCTTTAGTTCTTTATCCTGGTAAAGCCAGGTTGGCATAGAACACTGTTTTCTACTGATTGGGGGGGACAGGGGACAGTTTAATAGTTCAAGTTGAATACAGAATCCAGGGAAATACAATCACTCAAGATCTATAGAAAAATATTACCCTTAACTTTAATGATTAGGGTGTAAGGGAGGATTTTTTAAAAGTTCAAAATGTATGTCGAAACAATTTTCAAAAATAATTATTTTTACTTTTAACAAATATTAACATATGACACATGTAATTATATCCATTTTTAAGGGCCTTTCAAACATATAAGTCTTAGCTGTAGCTTAATTAATAAAAAAACGTTATTAACCATTTCTGATTTTTTAAAACATCGACTTCCGTCAAACCATTCTCCACCCAACCCTTTGCATCAAAAAAAAAAGATTTGTTCACAACAATGATGTTAGAAAAGTGAAGAATAAAAGCCATTTTTAAGTTATTCAGAATATTCCACAGGGGGGTTGGAAAACACTCCCCCCCCCTACCGTGATAGGGTTTAGCATAATTTTTACTTTTTACTGAAATAGCTTTTTTGTTGGTGTACTCGTTTTTAAGAACACTAGCATTAGGGGGCGCTTCGCGCCCATCTTCTAAATTAATTGTGAACATGTTCTCTTTGTGTACATCGTAAAACAAAACAAAAATAATTCGCGGATTTTCACAAAAAAATTTCGTGTATTTTCAAAATTTTAAAAGATTTAATGAAGATCGAATTTTGATGGAGACAAATATTTGAAATTTTGATCATTCATAAACCTTCCCTGGGGTCCCTAGATGTCCCACAAAAAATTTGGGCCCGATCGGTTCAGCCGTTTTGACGTTTATTGGATACAAACAGACAGACAGACAGACAGACAAACAGACAGACAAGCCAAATTTATATATAGACTAATCCGTAAGATTAAAGATTGTTGAATTATGGAGGATTGAATTCAAATACAAAAAACTGAATGTATCTGTTAGTCCAGGGTGAGGAACATCCTTCCAACTTTTATCTCAGAGTAATGGAGTTATTGAAAAAGTTATTGAAAATGTTACTAAAAAAGTTACTGAAAATGTTACTGAAAAAGTTACTGAAAAAGTTACTGAAAAAGTTACTGAAAAAGTTACTGAAAAAGTTACTGAAAAAGTTACTGAAAAAGTTATAGAAAAAGTTACTGAAATAATTACTTAAAAAGTTACTGAAAAAGTTACTGAAAAAGTTATAGAAAAAGTTACTAAAAAAGTTACTGAAAATGTTACTGAAAAAGTTACTGAAATGTTACTGAAAAAGTTACTCAAAAAGTTACTGAAAATGTTACTGAAAAAATTACTGAAAATGTTACTGAAAAAGTTACTCAAAAAGTTACTGAAATTCTATAAAAGTTTATATAAATGCATGAGAATTGAGTCTATGCCACAAACATTTGTTTTCTAATCCCTTATATCATTGCAACCCAATGTGGTAAACCTTAGATATTTCAAATTAAAGGGTGTTTAAAAAAAACCAAACACTTCTCAATTTTTTCTCTCAGAGGGTTAATTTTTACCTGATCATTAAAGGTTGCGACGATTAAGAGATTAGACTATGTTTGAGTTTATGTCAAAGACTCAATTTCTTTACCCTTTAACATCTTTTCTTTGAGGTAATTTAACGCAAAAAAAATTTAATTTTTGCAAAGATTTAATGCATTGACTGCAAGGATAGCAGGGGAAAGATAACAGATTGTATTTTGATATCTTTTTCTCTTCCAGCTTATCTGATCAAACTCCAGTTTATTAGTTAGATAGATGCATTATTCACTATTCATTCTTTAAATTATTAATTATTCCTTATTCAACTACAACATATATATTCATGATTCATTATTCATCCTAACATCTATATTCCTTATTCATGTTTTTATTATTGATTATTCATCCTAACATCTATATTTATTTTTTATATTTCATTATTCATCCTAACATCTAAATTTATTGTTTCTTATTCATTATTCATCCTAGTGTCTGTATTTATTATTAATTATTCATCCTAACATCTAAATTTCTTATTTATTATTCATTATTCATCCTAACATCTAAATTTATTGTTTCTTATTCATTATTCATCCTATAAAAATCTAAATTTTTTGTTTATGATTAATCCTAAAATCTATATATTTTTTTTATTATTAATTCTAACGTCATTACTGATGAAGTCAAAAATAGTAAAAACATTTAAAAGTTTGTCCGATTATAGGTCCGATTCCCATTCTTATTAGGGATAAAAACTGTTTGTAATCTTGATTATAAATATTTATTTTTTTAACGCCCTTTTTATCAGCCCCCCC